>NW_016169961.1:0-16546 GCF_001687245.7 Rhagoletis zephyria
CTTTTCGTAATATTTTCGCAACTGCGAACTTAGGAAATAGAATATACTCGCAGTTAGTAAAAGGTGGATAAAATCTTGAATTCAGGATAGGTCCGTTGTTTTCGTCAAGTTCCGCACCCCATGAGACTGCCGCCAAGCATAACTCCATGGGAGGGGAAGGCGCTTAGTCGCCGTTGCTACGTCTTGGTCTTGCAAAGGCCCCCAATCTTTTCATTACTGTTTTTTACTGTTTTGCTGCATGTACGAATGATTCGGATGAGTGATTTCCTCCAAAAGCTCGGCGAATCAGCCGTCTTGCATCCTCAAAATGCGCCTTTCGAAGAACACATAGTTTACATCTTCTATAACATCCCCTCCGCAGTGGTCGCCTATAGGATCAGAGTCATGTTTAAACCGGTATAAGTACAAGTTAAGTAAAAGTCTACTTCGCCGTACGTTTTGTCAAGCCAGCGATTCGTATCCGGGATACAGCGAGTTGTCCCATTTTTGCCGGGCTAGCGTGCTGGCATCTTTTGCCTTGGAAGTTTCAACTTCGCTCCCAAAAAGCTTTGCTGCTGCCCGATGTGCTACATTCTAGCGACAACCAATGCTGCCTCGTTCGAGACTGCTTCGAACGCACAGCATACCTGAAGGGCACATAATCTGTGGCGATGATTTCACACCGCGGAAGTACGATGAGTGTTGCAATGCGCTGTGCCAAACAGGCGCCTCCGTTTTCTGCTCCTCCAGCTTAAGGCCATTTTTTTCTTGAAGCCACGATTGTACGGCTTCTATGGCTTTATTGCCTTTATCGCAAATTTCGCTTAAGTGTTTCCCAGTAACTACAACCACGATGTCGTCCGCAAAACCAATTACCTCGGTCGCCTTGGGTACCTTAAGGCAAAGAACTCCGTCGTGCATAATGTTCCAAGACAAAAGTCCAAGCACAGAGTCTTGGAGAACGCCGCTTGAGATTTTTCGACTTTTCACACCTGCTGAGGTTTCGTACTCCGAACGGTCTTCTAAGTAGCTTTTATGAGCATTCTAAGGTACAAAGCTACCCTGATATGAACCAGTGCGTCTAGGATTTTTGCCCGGTTCGCCGAATTGAACCCATTTCTTAGAACCTCCGGACCAACGCGAGCCACTGATTGCGTCGCGTTCCAGCTGGGTAACAATGTTTACTGAGTGAATGATAGATCTCCCTTTTCGGAAGCAAAATTTGGACCTTGTTTTCGAGACGGTTGCATATAACAGGTTCAAGGACTTTTCCCTCCGCATCGAGAAGGCATATGGGCATTTAACTGGAAGGTTCCGTTAGTGGTTTACCGGGTTTAGGCAGCAATACCAACATTTGCTTCTTCCAAAGTGATGGGAATGTTCCCTCCGCTGGGCATGCGTTAAATAGATCCGTGAATGCAGATAGAAAACTGGTGGGAGCCAGTTTCAAAACTAAATTAGGAACACCGTCGGGAACGGAGGACTTATTTTCCTTGTGTCTTTTTGTAGCTCGGAAAAATTTATACTTCGTGACCTCAGCGTCGTCTTATTACTACTTTCAGTACATGTCTATCTGCTTTGTTCGTTCCTCCTGTCGCTGCAGCCAGTAAGAAGCCCATATCTATGAAAGCTACAGTTTTGGAAGCCTGCAGCCGTTTAGTGCATTCAGTTGCATTCAAATCTTCTACAGAACAACTTCCAGAGCACGTGGAAATCATTACAGACGTATGGCGTTTCCTTGCCTACTCATTGCCCTCTGCGCACAAATCTAAAGAAGAAGGCAACAAAAGGGTAACATTTTTTGTCGAAAAGAAAACGCCATTGAATTTCACGCTGAACTGATGACTGCAATGAAACTTAATTCAAAACATAATTTCCAGGGAAATCTCATGCAAGCTGTTTAGTAGGTAGTACATATTTAGTTGTTATTCTAGCACAAGTCTTCATTCACCACTCGTGGTGAAAAACTATTTTGAGAGAAAGCACTACTTACTGAATACCAGCACAAGTTTTCCCATTGAAGGAATCACCTAACGCCGTGTTTTCACGGGGCATTTAATGTAAATTTTTTTTTGTGTTTATAAAAATAGTAATAGTACTTTTCATGTGACAATTTCAAATGGCACAAATTTTTGTTATATCCACGCCCCGTTTACAAAAATTTCTTTGCTTCTTCTCTCCATTCAGAACCCACTCCACATCGTGCCTCCGGCAAGAGACGCATGTCCTTCTATCGACGCGAAGAGTTAGAGGCGCGTCGCAAAGGTAAGCGTGTGCCGCAGTACAATTCCGTTTCGAAAATCGATCGCGCATCACGTATCGTCTTTCCGATGCTCTTTCTACTCATCAATGTATTCTATTGGTATGGTTATTTGTCGCGCAGCTCACGAATATTAGCGAATACGCCAACGACCACCTGATGTTACCTTTTAGCAATTTAGAGCAAGTCCGAGAGGAAATCAAACGAATGGCAATGGAGCAGCGTGTAAGGGGCGTAGCATCACTTACTTATTTGGAATAAAACCTTATTAATTTGCTAAATGCTGGTAGTACGAATTTGGTGTGATGATAAATTATTTAAATCAAAAACATATTTTTAGAAAGAGAAAATTTAGGAACAAATGCTGCCGTTTACATTGATAAAAAAACTGGAAAACAACAAATTTCAAGAGGCTTACGTCTGCTCTCTGTCATTGCTTAAACACGTTTTTTGCTTAACAACTGCAAATTTAATTTCTTCTTAACTAAATTGCTAAAATAAGGAAAATATCTAAATAGAAACTTGAAAAAGGACTTGGAAAATACAAAAAGCACAGACAAAGAAAAAAAAAAATTAAAAAAAAAATAAAGATACAAGAGTAATTACAATTAGTTGATGTAAGCATTTAAGTAATTAAATAAAATTTTACTTAAGAAGTGTCATACGACAAAAGAAAACACAATTTATTAAATTCCAATGTGATGAAACAGTTTAGCTTTAACTCGTTAACGGTTTGAACAGTTTGAATGTCACAAAGCTCTAGCATTTTCAAAAGTACAGTGTGCAGTTTTGAGGCCACAGAGCTTATTAATGGGCCTCCGCACACTGGACTACTCAGTCCGCCTAAAACCGGTTTTGTGTGGATAAGAGGGGGAAGAGAGTTCGAGATTACCTCGTTCATTTCAGTCGCGGATTGACGGTGGACTGACACGCACACATAGACAACATGTTTTGTATTTCGTTTTGTTTACAAATGCCACCATGCACTAACACAATCAAGCGTAATTAATTTATAGAAAACTGAAACCTGTTTTCGGTCGACTGCCCAGTCCAGTGTGCGTTCGAGTGGTGGACTGCTCAGTCCGGAGGCCCAATGTTTCAAAATTATGCATAGGATTGTGTGAATGAGGAAAGTGCATTAGTATTAGTGAAGATTGTGTACAGTGCCGTCTGAGTAACACGGGCCGAAGGTAAAATAATAAATATGTGCATAAATTTAATAAATGATAATGAAATGTATTAAAATTATCAACTCTTTTGTTAAGAAGCTAGAAAATAATCGTAAACTGCCTAATGGCTAAAATATTACCGTTAGCTTTATTTTGGATAAGTAATAATGTAAGAAAAAATTTAAATGTACTAAACATTCGTACAATAAAAGAAGTTTAACATTATTGAAGTAGACAAATCTAATCTGTAATTATTTTGGTAGCATCCCACGGATGCCATCCGCACGGATCTAATTCGATTCGCACTGTCATAACAAGCGAGTGAGAAGGATTAGATTCATGAGAATGTCATCCCTCGGAAACAGACCTTTTCCGGTCAGACAGATACCATTCGCACGAATCTAATCCTTTGCCCTCGCTTATTCTGACAGTGCGAATCTGATTAGATCCGTGCGGATGGCATCGGTCGGATATCGTAATAGGCAGGATTACCACGCAACTCCTTCCAAATAGGAGCCAAGCAACCTACGCTTATATTTATTCTTAAAAGTACATAACTCCATGTATGACACAATATATGGCAACAAATCAAAGCGCGGAATTAAACGCCTCCACGCAGTTGGTGCACTTAGGGTATTCGATGATATGAAGCCTTACTTCATTCTAACCTATCACGCAATGACCTGTTAGAACTCCAACCAATAGCAAGAAATCCCAAAAGTGCAATGGACCGCTTCCGGTCTACAGGTGGTCAGAAGGCTTTAGGCTCCTTATATTCCAAAGTCTTCGCCTAGCACCCGCTGAGCTGGCTACGTGTTCAGAAGTGGCAAACACAAGGTCAGGGGAGCACTTCCTCAAGGGTTCCCTGTCTTACCAGTTCATCGGCCATGCAGTTTCCAATGATTATTCTGTAACCCGAAACTCAAATAAGCTTAATACAGTAGTAAACCGATGCAGTCGAAAAGGGAGTCAAACAATCCTCCACTGTTTTCGAACGAACGATCAAGAAGCCAAGAGCCGTGATGGTGTCCTTAAAAGCTGTCACACTGGAAAACAAACAATCCGAAGCTGCCTTTATTGCGGCTATCTCTGCTTGGAAAACGCAGGATTATTCCGGAAGCCTAAATTTTAGATTAATGGAGAGTTCTTCGCGGAAGACAACTCCCCCAACCTTCTCATTCAGCTTCGATTCATCCGTAAGGTAATCCAGACCTGGCTCGTTGAAATATAGGATTGATCGAAAAACTGGAGTCCGCATAGTTTAAATCAAATAGAAGGTCAAAATTACTGGTTATCAGTCAACAGAACAACAGCTGCAGCGCTGATGAAACTTTTATTATTAGACAGTGCCCGTAAAAAAGCTAAGATCTGAATATCGTCGAACAATTCAGGCTGATTTAGCGATTCGGTCCTAAAGACATCCACGCTTTTGATTCTCGATTATGATACCATTTCGTAACAAGAAGAAAACTATATCTTCTATTGCCTTCCATATCCTGACCATAGCACCAGTTTAATTCGTGGACTTCGCCAGATAAGTGAACTTAATAGAAGCATTCAATTGGAAGAGGCGAAATAGTGTTTCAAAAAAGTTGCGGTAAGATTGTTATATTTTTGATTTAAATATATAAAATCTTGAAAGTTTACATATGTATGTTCATAAATATTTAGGCATTAAGCCTCCAAGATCTATTAGTCTAAATCGATTTATACGCGGGCAATCACATAACATATGTTCTGAGGTTTCTCCTCCTACCCAAAAAAAAACCTGCATTTCGTCTCCTCAGAGAGCCCAATTTTGTGTAGATGGTACCTCAGTTTGCAGAGCCCTGTCAGGTATCCGGCGAGAGTTTTGCTAAGAGTAAGCAGCTGCTCAGAGATTCCACGAGTGGGAGTTATGAATCTGTTGGACTGCCTTTTGCCCTTTTCTCAGACTTTTCTTTGCCTTCGAAGCCCTCATGGCTCTGAACCTACCGCAAAGTTACTCTGTTGTTGGTTCCTAGTTTTTCCGAGTACTTTTTTTGCAAAGGTATACTACTGTAAGCTGTCTGGCTTTCCGACATGATGTTTATTGTTGCCACAATTGCGAAAATTTGCGCCTGGAACGCTTTTTTTGAAATCTAGGTCCACACACTCCGGCCCCAGTATGCCACCCTCAAGTTTGGAACCATCAGTGTATAAATTAAGTTCTCCCGTATCGTTTTACAAGTATCCCTTTCAGGTATTATTCCTTGTACCTCCAGCACGCAAAGGGATCCCAAGAACGCTAAATTGCTTAGATTCATAATTCCTGGATTCAAAATGAAAACACAATGAGACTACAATAGCTTCAAAATTTATTCTCAACAAAAACGCAGATTAGGAAATTAATTCTGTTAAATTTCCCAATGAGGGTATGAAAAAATCGGGTACATAATAGCGTTGGTTTTCACCGGGGGTTTGCAGCACCTCATCCAGTTCATACTCACTGTTATGGCCAGTTCCAACTAATAAAGTCTGGAAACCGCAATTGTGGCCAAATAAAATGTCAACCTTGCAGCTGAAAAACCCAACAAGCATCATATAAATTTAGTATTCTTTACTAAAACTGCACGGCACAAGGCCTTCCCCCGTTAACATTGATTAAATTCATATTTCACTCACACATCTCCAATCATGAGCGTCCGCTCGGCCACCAATCTGCCTGACTTAATCAACTCCTCGCAAATCCCCGGATTAGGTTTACCAAACTGCAGCGCCTTACGTCCCACCGTCGTTTCCAAGGCACTCAAAAGCGCACCCGTACCAGGTATACGAAATTCTGGATAACGATGTACCGCATCGGTGTTGGTAGTCATGAATAGACATGCTGCATTTGAGCCCAGAAAATTGGAGGCCTTCAACATTTTGGGAAATGTGATGTGCTCATCGAAACCCACAATGACAGCGCCAACCTCATCAGTCGATTGTGCGGCCACTTGCTGGGCGATGTAGTCACTTAATTTACCTTGTAGGATATCCGGACCGGGACCAAAACTTTCTATGCCCGCTTCTGTTAGCTCCTGCCTTATAGCTTCAGCGCCGATGATGTAAACTTTTTTGCGAAAATTTCGCGCTTGCAGATACTCTACAATAGCATGAATAGGCGCAATAATGCGAGTTTCGGGTATGTCGTAGCCGATCGAAGTCGCTGTCTGCCATATATCACGGCGGGTCTTAATACCGTTATTGGTGACAAAGTAGATTTGTTTGCCGCGCGCCTTCAGCAATGCGATAGCTTCGGGTACACCATCTATGGCGATGCCTTCGTGCCAAAGCACACCTGAATTGGGAGTAAAAAGAAATTTAGAATTTACAAATGTAACCCAGCAGGTTGGCTTGCTGGCGTTTATGCTAAGTAAGTAAGTAGCGTCAAAGAGACTTTCTTGTCAGTGCGTCACCTCTTCGCTTTTGCGCTTTTGGATTCTCTTAGTTATATATGAGACACACTCGCTCAGCACTTTCACTATCTGGCAGACTTTTTGTTAGCGCTTGCGAAAAGTAAATACAAACTCATAAAATACTTCACCAACGCTCACCATCGCAATCCGTGAGTATTGTGTCGAAGCTGTTAAGCCACTTTTCGGTATCGGTTTTTGTTAGCTCCAGCAAATTTTTCGGGTTGTTCTTGAACATTTCTTGTCTGTGGTACTTTGAAATTATTTTTTTTATAAATAAAAATTTTGTTTGTTCGTATTTCCTATCTTTTTGGCCACACGAACTTTTCACTGAGCAGCAACGCGGAGTTTTGTGCTTGAAATGACCGTAAAGAACAACGTATCAATAATTTAATAAATCATTTACTAAATTGCAGAATCAACAATAAAATGTATGTAGATAACTGCTGTGAGAGAGTGGAAGAATGAGCGAATTTTAATGTACTTAGTAGTTATGCAAAAGTTTTTATTAAAGCAGGGGGATCGGGTAGAGGGCTCTGGAGTAACAGCTGATCAGTATAAAGTAGAGGAGACAGCATATATACATACATACATTCATGTGCATATAGTTGTATGTAGAAAGCCATAAAATTATATGTATGTACATAAATAACAGCACACACCTACCCAGCAAAAAAAAAATGTGTCCACTTTTAACGCGGCTATGACTAGGGCTCACTTGGACATTAATTAAATTTTCTTGAACGCTAACTACAGATAATCTGTGTTAGATTAAGAGGAGCGGTTGGTGCTTAAAACAAAGTTCCGCGGGCAGCTGATGTCCACTCCGAATGCCGAATATCGGGCCTCTTCCTACAAGCAGCTGCAGCAGTAGGAATCCGTGACGATATTAACAGGGCAATTCTAGCAGCTGCCTTTCAACTCATCACAGTCTTTCGCAAGACAGAAGTCTTTCGTGAGGCAATTGTCAATTCGGCCAACTATCTTGAAAGCTCTTTACTGTCTTTCGAAAAACTTATTGAAAGATCTGCTAACGAGGAGGCCTTAGTGTTATGCTGTTCGCTTTCATTCATTTTTTGTTCTTATTAAATTAAATAAAAAATGTATATATATATATTTTCCTTAAAAAAAAAGTGACAACTAATAAATAAAAGAAAAAAATATAAAATAAATTAAAATAAAGCGAAAATAAATATACATATTTTTAAAAATTAAATTTAAAAAAATACTTATTTCATATTAAAACAATAAAATCTAAAATTTAATTTAGATGAAGAAAAAATTCAATCAAAAAAGAAAAAAATAATACTTAAAGATTAAAAAAAATTACAAAATCTAAAAACTAAAAGAAATTTTAATTGGAAAATAGACAAAAGAAATAAAAATAAAAAGATAAGATCCTAAAAATTTAATGGGATTAAAAAATATTTTTTTTTTTTCAAATTTTTTGGATTCACAAGGACGAGTAGGTAATTTTTAAGCTGATAAAGTTAGGAGTACGAAATTCGAAACAAATATTGCGAAATTTCAAGGATAAAATTTTAAAAGGCCATTTTCAATATTTACCAGTCCTTATGCACCAAAAAATTTAATCTGATTGGATTCCACCGAAATTCCTCCTTAATTTGATGCATATACTTCTTCTCAAAGCACGTTTCACTGAAATGTTTAAATCATTTTTGAATTACTGTCGTCAAAGTGAAAAACTAAAAACACAATTTTACAATATTTGGCCCATAGTTTCTCGAATATTAATTTTTGTGTGTAAAATTTACTATCCCACGGTGTTATATGTATAACGAGCTAGACATTTATAAAAAAAAAAATGTTATTAAATAAAAAAATAAATGGCCAATACTGGTCAAGAAACGTAGTTTCTATTATTGCCATTAGTGCAAGTTACAAATCCCGAAAATCCAGGGATTATTTGCCAAGAATCTCGGGATTTTCGGGACTTAAAAATGCCGGAATCTCGGGATTTTGGGGATCCCGGAACTAACTATCCTAATATTTACCCTTCTAGTCTTCAAACCACTGGTGCGTAGGAAATCGACTGACTCTTTTATAGCTACCATCTTTGCCTCAAAGACGCTGCAGATATCCAACAGCCTGAAAATGAGATTTATTGAGAGTTCCTGACAGAAAAATACCTTCTCTAACTCGGCCTTTCAGCTTCGATCCATCCGTGAAGAAATTTATTGGACCTCAACTCCAGGGGCAGCCGACGGATCTGTTTGGGCCAGCTTCGGAGCGCTCCTAGCCATCAGCTTCCCGTAAGAAGTCGAAGCTTTAAAGAATTTTCGAGTGCTCGTACGCCGGGTTGAATGAGAAGCCAGATATTTTTAGCTTAATGGCAAGACGAACTTCGCTGACTTTGTCCGCTATGTCAACAGGTGCGATAGTGGGCATAGCGTTAAGCGCTAGAGTAGGCTTCCTAACAAGAGTAGACTTTTTAGTGAATTCCATCAGATAATGATATGAAAAAAACCGTAAAAGCCGTCAGTAAAAAAATAAAAAATTGAATATCAATGCGATTTTTTAGCCGCTCACTTGTTAACTGCCTACCCAAAAAATGTCTAAAAATTCATGTTAAAAAAAAATGTTTGTGGAATTTTTCTAAGTTCTGTATAAAGTTTGAAAGTGCGATTTATATAGTTTTTGTTAAAGCATGAGCCAAGGTACATTGAACAGGTAGTATCAGTAGAGCAGCTGATTTGATTTATTTTCAAATTATTTGGTCTCGAAAATGTCAAATATTTTTAATTTTTTCTCACAAAAATTCTGAATTGTTAAAATCCATTTGCATGTGAAACCTTTTTCCATACAAAACAAGCGATTGAATAGCAGCTTTTGGAACGTTCGCCCAACTCAGCAGCACGACCGCTGATTACTGGGCCTTGCAAAGGATGGATCAATGCTTCGAGAAGCAAACAAATTTACTAGGAAAGAAAGTTGCATCAATTTTAATTTTTTCCAATTTCAATTTTTTATTTTTTATAATTTTTTGTATTTCACATGGCACGCTTTGATTTAGAAAAAAAAATTCAGAACAGTTTTTGACACTTTCGATACCAGAAGCAACAACAAAATACACGCAAATGTTGTTTTTGCTCTACTGATACTACCTGTTTAATGTGCCTTGGCATGAGCCATATCTTTATAAAACAAATATCAAAAAAATTTTAGCTTGAAAAATATTGTAAATACCATTCATCCATTTTTGACCGCCACTGTAAATACATATGTACGGCCGCCGTAGCCGTGGTGGTTAGAAGTGCATACTACTATAAAGTATTGTAATGATATGTATGCATAGGCGATATACTGCTTTTAATACATATTTAAGTTTGTACATAAATAAGTGAATAGATGCTTGAATGGTTATTATTTGTTTTGTAATGTTATTTTAAAAGTTTATCAAAAACATTTGCTCTTGAATTAATTTATATTCAGGCAATTTTTTTTTAGGAATCGGCATCGGGCAAAAATTGGGAATCGGTCGGACTCTAGCGCGAAGTGTCTTTCTGAATCCTCTGTATTAGCTTCACACTAAGCTTTAGCACCTGAGCTTCACTAAGAGCTAAAGCATTATTTTAATAGTCAGTCGGAAAACACTGTTTATTATCATATACATATGTACATATGTACATATTTATGAATCGCGTCATTGATAGTTTTGACTACAATTTCGTGTGTACTTTTATTTTTTGCGGTGAATTTTGTAAAATTTTCCATTTATAAAATATGTTAGAACAAACTGATTGCTCCTGACTAAATGAGATAACGAGCTCCTAAAATGCCAACAATTTTTATAATTCGAACTTGCAAATAATTTCAAAGCTGCTCCATAGGGGAGCATATGTATGTATGTACATACATACACAGTAATACATACATACATATATAGTAGAGCCCTTTTGTAGTTTGGATTCGTTTATTTCGTTATCTATTAAGGTTATCTGTTAAAACACCTTAAACATGTGTACTTATTTTTTTTAATAACTACTGCAATGTTGATGTAAGTAAACACCTGAATAATGTGCCTAATGAATCGAAATCGATGTACACATCAATATAGTCGGCAGACTAAAAGGGCATGACATATAAATTGTAGATGTAACTACATTAATTTGTGTAGCATTTATTTATGTATATAGTATATGCAGAAATATATAATTTAATTTTAGAATAACAAATGATAACACTGCAGCAACGCTTAAATGGCACTAAAAGACCCCGATACAAGAAAACTTAATTTTGGGTCGTAGATTACAGATTGTTTTTCTAGATCAGCTTATTTTCCCGAAGATGTTTTAATTTTAAGCTTCAAATGTGAATGAAAAAAATCAATCTTTAACAACAACAATTTAAAAATAACACACTCATAGATGGCGTATGAGTAACATTTTTTCCTGCTCATATTTCATAAAAAAAAAAAAATTATTACGCATTTTCATTCGACCATTCACAATTTTTTTATTTATCCATCGATTTTCTTCGTTAGCATTTTGATTTTTTATTTTTTGTAGACAAACAGGCCTAAATAAAAATTAAACCAATTTAACGAGATAGCACAATTAAACAAAAAAAATTCAAATATCTCGAGAAAATGATCTGATCCAGAAAAACAGAATACAGATTCGTAATCTACGACTCAATTTTAAGTTTACGTGCTTTGGCGTTTTTTGTGTCATTTGAAAACTTAAGTTTTTCCCTACGATGTAATTAGCTGCATATGCATGTCGAATAATTATTTTTGTTGGCTATCTTTTACTTAATGAAATTAAAAACCACTTATCTCTTTTTAATTAATAAAAATGTATTAAAAGCTCATTTTGATAAGAATTTCAAATATTTTTTTTAACATAATTGTGTATGTAAAAATCTATTATACATTTTTCACTGAAACCAGCAGCTACAAAATTATAAAATATTTCCCGAATATTCTTAATAATCACTTAGCTTAGTCTGTTATGCATTTTGAATTTTAAGTGTTTATATAAGCGTGTTTTAATCCTTATGAATAGGCATTTTAATCAACTAAAGTTATATTTCGCTTAAATTCTAAAAAAAAAAATCATCGCTCTTCTACTTGATAAATGTCAACAAGTCACTTAATCTCGGCAAGAAGACATCGGGTATGAGTTTCTTGTGTTCAGGATCAGAGGATTTCTTCCACAACTCAACATCATTCATTTGATTTACGCCCGTCCCGACGAGCATAGTTTGGAAACCACAATTAAAGCCCAACAAAATGTCACTGCTGCAACTAACATACAAAAAAGACGAGAAGAATACAATTTTTTCCACCAACCAAAAGTCTTTTCCTATGCAACACTTACCAATCGCCCACAATGAGCGTACGTCTCGGTTCTATGATCCTATTCTCAATCAAATGCTCACAAATTCGACGATTCGGTTTGCCTATCACTACAGGCTCTCGTCCTGTACACGTTTGCACAGTACGCACAATGCTACCCGCATCGGGTATAACCATGCCAGGCATGGGAAAACGTTCATCTGTATTTGTAGCAATGAACAAGCATTTTGGATCATCCAAATAAACTGCTGCCTTAATCATTTTACAGAAACTGAAATGTACATCGAAGCCCACAACCACCGCACCAATATCGGAATCTTTACAAAAGCCACCTTTTATATACTCGCTTAACCTGCTTGACATTACATCGGGTCCGACGCCAGTATGTTTTATGCCCACAGCATCAAGTTCGGAGGCAATACCTGCAGTGCCTATCACATAGACTTTTCGCTGGAAATTGTGTGCCTTTAAATAGGATGCGGCCGAATTCGACGAGGAGATTATTTGCTCGGCAGGAATATCGAAACCCATAGAGTGTGCTTTCTCGTATAGCTGTTGGCGCGTTTTCGTTGAATTGTTAGTGCAGAGGAAAATCTTCTTCCTCGACTGTTTTAGGTAGCGCATAGTGTCCACAGCGCCTTCGATGACAGTATCGCCGAGCCAAATAACACCTGTAGGGAGGGAGAGAGAACATGAGGTGTTAGTAGCTAGATGGACAATTATTTAAACGGATTAAGAAACTAGTACGTATTCAATAATATCCTTACCATCACAATCACTGATGATCGTATCAAAGCTGTTCAACCATTGCAGGACAGTTTCCTTTGGTTGCTCCAGCAGATTTGCACAAATTCCTTTGTACATATTTTCGATCGGATGGCGCGTGCTTTTGTCACTGATGCACTTATATAAATAATAGCGTTTGCCGCCATCTACATGCTTCTCGTTTACTGCATTTCTAATTGCTAGCGCTGCATCTGACATTGTCGCCGCGTTGTAGGTCTGAAACTATTCTGAACATGCAAACTTTAATGGGAGGTAATATATAGAGTGTAAACAGTCTGGTTTTGCGATGCCCTTTGCACACTATTTGAACTGATTTGCGATAAGGCCGAATTGCTTACCAGGAAATAACCCCTTTATAACTATTTGTTATTTTGCATTTTTTTACAATAGTTTTTGTAATTTATTTTTGTTATTTATTTAATTTTTCCTTTTTTTGTAGTAGATCTTCCATAACACTATTTGTACAAAAGAACATTGTATTGTAGGACAGCAATGCAAAACATTAATTTACAAATATAAATTATTAGAATACGCTGATATATGTACGTACAAATGTACATATTAAAGTTTATAAGCATGTAAATGTACAATAGTTAAAATATATTTTTTTTTATATAAAGATTGAACTAATTTCGATACCAAACTAATAGCAAAGTATAAGTATTAGTAGCAAATTTGTGTGCCGCAGCTTTAGATCCTATTTCTGTCGTTCCTGCACTACCTGCGTATAACTAACACTACATAAATGACAGCAAATCACCCAATTTGGGCAGAAACACATCGGGTATGAGTTTCTTTTGTTCAGGATCATCTGAATTCTTCCACGCCTCAACATCGTTCAACTTATGTATGCCCGTGCCGACTAGCAGCGTTTGGAAACCACAATTGAAGCCAAGCAAGATGTCAGTGTTGCAGCTAAAATAAGAAAACAGTTAAACAATTTGCTACTAATAACCCTATCACCATAGGGGCACTTACCGATCACCAATCATTAACGTGCGGGCCGGATCGATTGTACCTTCATTTATCAACCATTCGCAAATACTGGGATTGGGTTTTCCAATCACGAAGGGTTCACGCTCTGCACATGTCTGCACCGCGCGCACAAAACTACCCGAACCGGGTATCACCATGCCAGGCATAGGAAAACGTTCATCTGTATTTGTCGCAATAAACAAGCATTCTGGATTGTCCAGATATGAAGCGGCTTTGATCATTTTACAGAAACTAAAATGCTCATCGAAGCCCACAACCACGGCGCCAATTTCGGCATCTTTACAAAAGCTTGACGCTAGATATTCGGCTAGTGTGCCGTTCATTACATCGGGTCCTATGTCGCTATGCTTGATGCCAACGGCGTCTAGTTCGCCTGTTATGCCGCCAGCTCCTATCACATACACTTTCTTTTGAAAATTACGCGCTTTTAAGTAAGCAGCAGTTGAATGTGCTGAGGAGATCATTCCTTCGGCGGTAATATCGAAACCCATGCTATGCGATTTCTCCAGCAATTGCTGCCGGGTTTTCGTTGAATTATTGGTGCAAAAGAATATCTTCTTGCCAATGGTTTTGAAGCGATTCATTGTGTCGACAGCGCCTTCAATGACATTGCTATATACCCAGAGGACACCTAGAAGTGGAATGTGTTGAAAAATTAATAAAATCGAGAAGGAATAGATAAGGACAGGAACGCCAGAAAAATTTTACAAAATGTTTCAAATTCGCGGATTTTGTATGGGTACAAAAAGGGAAATTTAGGCACACAAAATTGGCTCAATCCGTTTTCTTTTTGCCTTCGATAAAAGAGTTTTTTGAAGAGTGTCTTTCAATTCTGTACGAGTTTTATCATGAGTAAGCATTTCAAATTTATTATAATTATTATCTACATACATAAGTACATACACATGCATGTTNAGAGTTTTTTGAAGAGTGTTTTTCAATTCTGTACGAGTTTTATCATGAGTAAGCATTTCCAATTTATTATAATTATTATCTACATACATAAGTACATACACATGCATGTTTATTTGCGGTCGTGACATTGTCATTGCCCTAGAGTAGACACCTTGACCATTTGTTCGCACGCCACATATTACACTCATTTAGTTATTTTTCCATTGTATTTTGTTGTTCTTCTTGCTTTGAATAAACCTCGCAAGCATAGGCACGTACAAACTGATTGTACGTCATCGAATCGCGGGCGAAATTTCCCCACCAAACACACAACAATGTCGTGAAAAGTATGGAAAGCCGCCACCGTCAAGAATTACGCAATGTTACCTCATTATTTGTGAGAATCCGAATAAAACTCATAAGAGCCACAAAAATACTACATACAAAAATTTCCGACACATTGATAATGAAAAATAAAAGTGACCTTTAAGGTCAAAACATTTGCACTATTCTCTACAGTCTTATACTTCCTAAGCGTCGCCTGCACTTACCATCGCAATCGGTGATGACAGCGTCGAAGCCATCCAACCATTCTTTGACCTTCTCCGGCGGTAGCTCCAGCAGATTCGTACAGGTTTGCTTGTACATGTTTTTAGTGTGTCGTCTAAAGGTGCTACTAATCACTTGGTTACCCGTGTTGTCGGTATAATTGGCACCCTTCCAAATATGGAATTATCAAATGAAATCCTGACGCTTTTGTGCTCTACACTAACAGTTCACTAATATCACGAATAAGCCTCCTTACTAGCCGTTTTGCTGACTGCTAATACTACCACCGTCTGCTGCTGCCGCCAATTTCAACACTTCAACCAACGCTGCCGCAAACCGTTTCTATAGGAAAAAGTTTTTGCATTACTTTTTTATTAAAACAAAAAAACACACATAAAAAATCTCGTTTTATTTTGCTCATTTGCCCTTCACGATCATGTTCGCGAAAGCAGAGCGTACCAATAGCAACTGTCAGAGAACACAGCGGCAAAGGCGGAGCGGCGCGTTTCATATTCCAAATTTTCAATGAGTCAACCAACCAGTCCGGGGCTAATCAGCCGCTGTTGCCGCTCTCACGCGTGCTCCATACGACGCTACGATACAAACGTGCGTATTGGGTATGTGTCTACATAGGTGTGAAGACAATGGCCCTCCCGTTTGTCTGGTGTACCAACACGTGCCACGGCACTTTGCGACTCTTTTATTGATTTTCAACAACTGTGCCACGCCGCCGGTGATGCTATCTATAACTCTAAAGCCTAAGCTGGGCAATACTTGGCGTTAACTTTTATTCTCCGTTATATTACCATTAGAATTTTCCACTTGAATCTAATACAATTTTATTAATGAACTTACGCTTTTCAGCTTTGACGCACCTTGCACTTGGTTATCGCTTATCGCTTCCTTCAATTTACCACGGCTGTCTGTATATCGACACTCCTGTCGACGTTTTCGTTTCCAGATTTTCCGCTTGCTTTTCCACTCTTTATAGAAATTTTCTGTACATGCGCGCTTCAATTCTCCACTCACAACATATGCATTTTTTATTTTTATTGCTTTGTTATTATTTTATGAATGCACAATGGCAAAATGCAATAAATTGACGGCTTTTTGTTGGTATTTTTTATTATTACTTATCCACCGTTCTTCTCGTATTCCAAACAGCTGATTTTTGTTG
>NW_016169962.1:0-1583 GCF_001687245.7 Rhagoletis zephyria
GCCTATCCCCTGGCCTCATGCATTGGTGTTACACAGCGGTAGTTAAGCCAATATTGCTCTACGGCGCTCTGGTATGGTGGACCGCTGCAAACAAAATTACGTATAGAAAACCATTGGAGCGATTACAGCGGCTCGCTGCACTGTGCATAACAGGAGCGCTAAGGACCACTCCAACGGCGGCACTTGAAAGGCTACTTGACCTACCACCAATCGACATCGCGGTGGAAAGCACTGCAGCGAAATCCGCCACGAGATTGATGGCCTTAGGTGAATTCTCCGCAAGAACCTTGGGGCACAGCTCGATATGCAGGGGGATGGAGGACAAAATAGACCACATACCCCCACGCTTCATCTGGGGAAGAAGGTTTAAAGCTACGGTTAAGGAGGGCGGATGGCGCATGAGCACGCGACCCGCCGGCGTAACGTATAACATCTACACGGATGGATCAAAAATGGCTGATGGAGTGGGCGCCGGAGTCTATTGCGCCGAGCTAGACCTCAGGCAACCCTTCAAGCTTCCAGAGTACTGCAGTATTTTCCAGGCGGAAGTCTTCGCTGCAGGGAAAGCTGCTGAGATAGCTAGCAACGCAGGAAACTATATAAAAAAATATCAATATATATGTCGATAGCCAGGCGGCGATTAAGGCCATAATCTCACATCGTATTGCGTCAGAAAATGTCCTTAGAAGCAGGGAAGCAGTAGACAGGGCGGCCGAGAGTAAACGGCTGCATATATACTGGGTTCCAGGCCACAAGGGCATTTTAGGCAACGAAATAGCTGATGAGATTGCCAAAAGTGCCATCCGTCTTGCTAGCGAACCAGTACGGGAAATACAAAAGTCGCTAAAAACGATCTACAATGAAATTTCCGAAAGAGCTGGGTGCCGGATCAGGGGGAGATGGAACGCATTAGCGACATGCAAAACCACCAAGATCATGTGCAATAGCAGCAAAGGAAACACCCATTTCTTGCTTACACGGTCACGTAGGGATTGCAGGACAGTTGTCGGCCTAATGACGGGCCACAACCTACTGGCATCACACGGAAGCAGAATGGGCATTAGTAACAGTGACGCATGCAGGAAATGCAGGGAGGAAGGTATGAGTGAGACGTTAGAACACCTCCTCTGTTTCTGTCCGGCCTTAGCTAANGATTGCAGGACAGTTGTCGGCCTAATGACGGGCCACAACCTACTGGCATCACACGGAAGCAGAATGGGCATTAGTAACAGTGACGCATGCAGGAAGTGCAGGGAGGAAGGCATGAGTGAGACGTTAGAACACCTCCTCTGTTTCTGTCCGGCCTTAGCTAGAAATCGTCTTAGTTATCTCGGAGCTTCGCAGTTTAAAGGACTAGAGGAGGTTTCAAAACTGGATATTAAGGCACTCTTGAACTTCGCAAAAAGCGTTGACGTCCTATACGACGACTACTTTAGATCGCAGTAAAACGGACCTCCATCTGGCACTACAAAGGACCAACGGGTCTATGTAAGGCGCATCAGCCGGCCAGTGTAACCTAACCTAACCTACCTAAAAGACAGAAAATTGGTGGTTAAAATTGGTAACATCCTCTCTAAATCTAT
>NW_016169962.1:16033-16543 GCF_001687245.7 Rhagoletis zephyria
AGTGCCATCCGTCTTGCTAGCGAACCAGTACAGGATATACAAAAGTCGCTAAAAACGATCTATAATGAAATTTCCGAAAGAGCTGGGTGCCGGATCAGGGGGAGATGGAACGCATTAGCGACATGCAAAACCACCAAGATCATGTGCAATAGCAGCAAGGGAAACACCCATTTCTTGCTTACACGGTCACGTAGGGATTGCAGGACAGTTGTCGGCCTAATGACGGGCCACAACCTACTGGCATCACACGGAAGCAGAATGGGCATTAGTAACAGTGACGCATGCAGGAAATGCAGGGAGGAAGGTATGAGTGAGACGTTAGAACACCTCCTCTGTTTCTGTCCGGCCTTAGCTAAAAATCGTCTTAGATATCTCGGAGCTTCGCAGTTCAAAGGACTAGAGGAGGTTTCAAAACTGGATATTAAGGCACTCTTGAACTTCGCAAAAAGCGTTGACGTCTTTATACGACGACTACTTTAGATCGCAGTAAAACGGACCTCCATCTGGCAC
>NW_016169963.1:0-16542 GCF_001687245.7 Rhagoletis zephyria
TGCAGATGTCTGATGTACACACACACAAATGTGAGCGTAACCACAAACAGAACTTTCTAAGTGAAAGTCGCTCAAGAAGTGGTTTGATTAATAAGCTTGTTCGCTTCTGACGAGCAGACAAGTTAATTCACAGCTGCGAGCTAACAATCTGAGCGGCGAAACGGCTACAAAGCTGACTACAAGCTAATAAATGACGTAGCCACATCGGCTGTGTAAATTTTAGAGGATCAGTTCTCAGTTTTTTTTTTTTTTTTTACAATATAAATACATACATACAGTGCATCAAAAAAATGACCACATGCGGTTTTTTTTTCAATATTCAAAATGTTTTTCGAGCTAATTTTTTTTCGGCTGTTTTTCTATAAAAATAACGTCCATACTTTAAACAAAAACATTTATAAAAAATTGTTTCAAACTTTATTTAAAATTTAGGAAAATTCAATAAATGTTCATAAAATTTCCAATTTTTCAATCTGAATCTTTAAAAAAAATCGCGTTGATTTTTGAGTTTTTGTTTGGAGACTGCTTTGGCGTGTTTTTTTTATAACAAGTGAAATTAACAAACCTGGCGTTGATTTTATGAAATTTTGTTGCTAACGGACGCCCGCATTTTATTTTATAGGAAATTCATGCTTATATGAAAAAAGTGCAAAAATCCGTCACAAAAAAACTTCTCAAAAATCAAGGCGAATAATTAGGCGGTTGAAACTTGCACTCCAGCAAAGTAAAATTTTGTGGGCCACGAAACCGCATACTCAAATATTTTCTTAAGATTGAGATTAAGAAATTTCCGAAAATTTTGAAAAAAGTTTGATACTCTGTTTTATATGTTTCTGATTACAGCCTGGATTTATAGAAAAATAATCAAAGAAAATTTAGCTCGAAAAACATTAAGAATGGTAAAAAAAAAATCAGCACATGGTCATTTGTTTGAGACACTGTATAAACGCATTCAGACCTGTATGTACATATGTATATAGGTTTGTATGTAGGCTCGTTGCGTTTTGGTTGCTGGGAGAGACCCAATATGCTTACGTTGGTGCTGAAATTCGCACACACTTCCTGAATTTTACGATATGACAACAAAAGGAACAAATTGCCGGCAATAAAGCCAATATGAATTAATATGACCTTATTTGTACGTTGATGGGGACTCCGTTGCACATTAACGAAAACTGTTAAAAGCTTTTGAACATTACTCAGATTTAGTGGTATAAAATTAGGACCATTGTATATTTATATATGGGTATTATTATAGCACTCTTACCCAAAAATATTTTACTCCAAAATTTAGAAGAACTTCCAGATTTATGAAATATTTTGCTTGAAAATTTTTGTCTGCCGAGCGATGATCAAGCTGCTAATAGACCTGAACAATTTCAACGTATTACTTTAAGAATTAACGTATTACTTATGGAATTATAAAAATTTTTTCATATTGCAGTTACAGTTGCAATCTTCTGCAAATTCAGAAAATCTTCCTTAAAGACGTTGTATGAAAAATGCACTTTGTTATATTTTATTCAAAACGAAAACGAATAGTAAACAAAACAAAATAATCGGAAGATGCCAGATCTTACATTATTATTATTTTTTTATTGTTTAAAATTAATTTGAAAGACATGTGAATTTTTCTTAGTGATAGATTTCCGAAGCCACGGTACCCGCGGTACAATTCGGAAAAACGCCGGGATGGAAGGGTTCAAGATCTAAAAATTTAATCTCGGGATGGACGGGATCGGAATTGACACCCGAGCAATTTCATTGCAGACTATAAATCTTGTCATTGTCGGTCCCCTTGCCGTGAGGAAAGGGCTTAAGTGGTACTATGGCAGCTACTACGGCAACTGACATTTCACCACGAACTAAGAGGGAAGCTTTCATAGTGACTAGACGCCGCTGTAATGGCGGCCGCTTTGGTGTAGTGGTTGGATTGGGTTGTATTTCTATTTATTAATTTATTTGCAGTTATAATCTAGAAAAGATAAACATTTCCTTACAGACTATTTACAGTTAACAATTGCAATGTAATTACTTATTAAACTTTTTACTTACTTTATTTTACTTTGTCAAAAGCCTTCGAAAAATCGGTATAGACCGTATCGACTTGAGCTCGATTCTTAAAAGCAGAAAGACAATATTCAGGAAAAAACTACAAGATTAGTTACAGTAGACCTACCAGGCATAAAGCCATGTTGATTAGTAGAAATTGAACTCTTAACTGCAAATAATATTTTGTCCTTAACAATAATTTCAAACAATTTTGACATGGTAGAAAGTTTAGAAATAGGCCGGTAGTTGGCGATATTATTTTTATTCCCGCTTTTAAAACTAGGAGTGATAGAGGTTACTTTCCAGGCCTCAGTGAACTCACCGTCATTAAGAGATTTATTAAATATTAATGAAATTGGGTAAGCAATTGCTGAGACATTCTTAAACAAGTAAGAGCATAAGCCATCTACATCCGTTTGAGATGATGATTTGATCATCAAAATACCTCTAATGACGTCCTCAATGGTTAAGGAAGAGCTTTCCAAAATTGATAGGGCAATCAAGGCTAGAAGCACCGTCATCACATATGTAAATTCCAATCAGGCTCAATCAGGTTTGAACTGAAGAAGTCCGCAAAGAGGTTAGCGGCTTCAGAAGACCAATGAGCATGGGTTTCATTATAAAAAACTTGCGACGGGATACTTGAATATGAGTTTGTTGATTTGACGTAATGCCAAAAAGATTTTGGGTTCAGTTTGATGTCAGATTCAAATTTAGCCACATAGTTTTTATGGAGAGTCTTACTTCGTGATTTAAACTTATTGGAGTAGTATAAATACTTTCCCTTGTGGGAAGACGAATTTGACAATTTGTATTTTTTGAAAAACCTATTCCTTCAATTCTTGAGCTATTCCTTAAATTCTTGAGCTTCTTTAAATCCTTTGTGTACCAGGGTATTTTGTAGCAATTTCTTTTCTTCAACGGTATAATACTCCTGCAAATTTCATTCACTTTGCATTTAAAAATATCAAAGCAGTCGGTAACATCAACCCCAGCAATCGTTATCGAAATGTATCTAGTTTTCCTTGTTTATTGAGTTTTCGCAACGTATCGAATTATTGACATTGATCAATCCGTATTGAGTTGTCGAAATTTATAGACACAGAAACTTAGTTGAAGAAATTTACGGATAGTTATCGAGCTATAAAAATCCATGGGATTATAGAAATTTGTCAAGTTAATGATGTTTATCAAGTTGTCGATATTTGCTAAAATACCATTATATATACAGAGTTAAGCAAATTTGTCGAGTTGTCGTAATGCATCTAGTTCTTTCAACATATGGAGCTATCGATATAATGATTTTACTGATGTTCAAAATAGATCAAGCTATCGAAATTTGAACGATATATAAGTCTATCGCGTTATCACTATTTATCGAATTTTATCGTGTTACCAAGGTGTAACGAATTATAGAAATTCGCCGATAGCTTTGAAAACATATGAAGCTATAAAAATTAACCAAGTTATCGGAATCTATAGAGGTACCCAAATTTTATCGAACTATCGATTTTTACCGATATATTACAGGTTTGAATTATCGAAATTTATCTAGCCGATAACGTACAGTTATCGAAAATTATCGAAGTTAGTCAAGTTTTCGACTTTTGTTAATTTATCGGGTTTTAGTGTTTTGGAAATTCATCAAATTATCGATATGCATAAAATTGTCGAAATTTATCGACAAGCTGGAATATATCATATCGGGTCAATTCCAAGTCCTGCCAAAGACCTTCGAAGATATAAGCAATTTTAGTCACGTTTTAGTTTCAATTACCCGGTAGGAGACCCCTACAAGGCTCTTAAAAAAACTAGAAAAACATTAGATTTTCGACAGCAACTGGCACTCCTAGTTTCTATAAACTGGCACACATGCACATATACTGGTTGATCTCTACAAAAGCAGCAGCAACGCTGGCAGTGAGAGCGAAAATGTGAAAATAATTTTGTTCATACATACATAGAAGTGTATAACCGTTATTAGCATAATTTTGACCGCGCTCATTATAGCTTGACCCACATTTTAACCAACCAAAGCTAACCGAACTATCAACTATTCAACTCAAGCTAACCTAACCAAACAATGCGGTAAGCAGTTAAAAGTCAAGTCTCCACACCGCATGTGAAAGAAGAGAGGGAGAAAGAAATTCCAACGGTACATTTGACAGCTGTTTTGCTTTTTTCATGATTCCTCTTTCATCTACTTTACGCTCTACCATCATATCATGTCCGTCCATAGTTGGAGCTGCCAGCAGTTTTTTTTTCACCTGCATTTTTATTTTTGTTGTGCTACTACGACTACCGTTATCGCTGTCGCTGTCGCTGGCGTTGTCGCTGCCGCTGCTGCTGCTGCTGTTGGCTTCGTAGCCGTTTTCAGCAGGCACCGTTGTTGCTAGTGGTAAGTTGATTTCATTTAAGCCAATTCGTTGCTATTTTGTTGACTTTTTGATGGCTGTTCGTTTTTATTGTTGCTACCAGCTTCTACATACTTATGTACATATGTTGTATGCGTGTGAGCTTATACTGCTATTTCCGCAGCATTTTTTTTTTATCGAAATCTTGCTTGTGTACGCAATTTAGCCACTCGATGGCTGAGGTTAATGACTCGCGCGCGCTCACGCCGCTCGTAGAAATCGAATTTGGTGCGTAAACGCTTTTTCAACTATTGATTATAAAAAAAAAAATTTTTTTACTCAGCAGTTAAAAAAGACAACCCGCTTAGAAAATTCTACAAGCTCGCGCGTTGATTTTTATCGCTGCGCCTTTGCTACACGAAACCAATTGGAGTAGAGCGGCATTTTTTTATGTTCGCTTAAATGTGAATACGTACAAATCACTTGCTTATCTACGTAGTTGTATAGTGTATACGTACATACGTGTATCTATATACATACATATGTACATATGTAGTAAGTACTATATACTTAAAAGACAGCGCCAAACCTATAATAATTTGATGCATCTTTCGACGGATAAATGGTCGAGATGTGAACGATATGCAGATAAGGGAATTATGCTCACAAAGAAATCACTTTATTACAAACTTAATACCATTTACTTTATATACATACATACAGATTTCTATTTTGCCGTTTTTTTGGTTCAAATATAAACAAAAGCAATCAACAACTTCTAGAAAGCGCAAGAAAACGAAGTTCAAAGAACTGCATTGTCTCTTCGAGCAGCAAGAGAAATAAACAATCGAAAGTGGGTTAAGCTTTGTAAAATGTTTTAACTTTCTCAGCGCAGGAAAAATCTAGAGCCCAATTGAATTTTTTGTTTTTGAAATTGTAGCCAAAGCGGCTGCCGGAGAACAGTAAATGCTGATGCAATAAACTATCAAGTAAAATGTGAATGACCAGTGGAATTTCGACGGTAAACAAAACCTTATTAAAATGCATTTTATTGTAGACAACTTTCTTCTAAAAGTCTTGGTGAAAGCTGGAAACGTGCGTATGTATTTTCATTTGACCATTTTAAACATAGAAAGATAATGAATATCTACTTAACCCTCAGCGATTGACATGGTAGTCTGACAGACACCGAAGGTTCGACATCTTTCCCGTGCTTCAATAACATTGATTATTAAAAACGTACATTTTTTGGGCATATCATTTGTTTATATAACTATTTTATTGATAGAATTTCCAGTTTAAATCGAAAAAAAATTTATTATTTTGATCTGAAAAATTGGTGTCTGAGAGACTACACAGCACTAAAATAGGGAAATTTCGGTCACGTCAGTAGCAGAGGGTTAATGAATGGTTTTGTTATTTGAAAGTATATGGACATATGTAGACCGCCTGTCCACCACTTCTAAAATGGAAGAAAATGATTTTATTGGAAAAAGAAAAAAAATGTTAAATTCAACAAATAAAATAGACTGGACGTATTGGAAACTCTAAAATCATATCAAAGGAATAAGTCTGGTCGGTCCAACACCGGCTACGATGGTCAAATAATTTTTGTATTCCTTTTTGGGAAGGCGTATTTATTTTATTTTTATGCAGTCAGTGAGACTTATAGTTCATTTCCACCAAGCCTTAACTGCAGTTTGATCCTATTGAAAAAGGGAGATAACAACTTCAAGCAAACAAAAGTAAAAAAGCCAAAAGTATGAAATAAACCCTGCCGATCACCCCATTTAAAAATTCTTGCATCTTACCTGACCTCTTAACTGCAGGTAAGCTTTTGGTGGAAACTTTTCGAAAAAACCTGAAGTAGCAATTTTTTATGCAGTTTACTTCTACTTCACATGTAGATCATGGATCCACACTCATATTACCGCCATCTTGAATTTTAGTTTTTTTTTTTGGGAATTTTGCGATTTGCAAGCTTATTTTGGATTTTTCGTAAAAATTGATTTGATAAAAATTTGTAGAGAATTTAATTTCACTTATTTTCTTATATAGAAGGTTTAAAAAGACAAAAACAAACTTATTGTAAATAATTAGCAAAAACTGCGAAAAAATTTTACGTTGTCGCGGATTTCGCCATTTTTCAACAATTTCTATTGAAAATACTACGCAGCATTTTCAAATGCCAAGTTTGTAGAGAATTTCATTCTCCACAACTTTTGCAGGATATTTTTTTTGTATTTTGCGACGCTTAAATCTAGAATGACGGTGCTGATCTGATGACCTTCACATTAAAGATCTGATGACCATAACAAAAGAATTATTTATTTACAAAAACTAACTCAAACAAATTTTTTCGGTATTTTATGGGTTTATTCGAAAGAATATATCCCATTAGTTATGGAACCCTATTTCATGACTGTCTTCGCAGTAGCGCATCCTGTTAATCGAGTTCTCCAAGACCTTGTTGATGGTCTCTGGCTCTATCGTAAGAAATTCCGGACATACGCCTTAAAGGCCTGAATCGTTAATAGATTGTACGCATTATATCGTCCTTCATAGCATGGCACAAAAAAGTCTAAGGGCGTGAAATCGCTGCGCCGAGGGGGCCAGTTGACTTCATCGAGACAGCTGATAACACAACTACCGAACTTTATCGCTCAAAATAAAAATCGAATAGATGGCAACTTAAACAAAAAATATTTTCAAACTAAAGTTTTATTAAAACTCTTTCTTTTGCCACTCATATTTTAATATTTCATTAAAACCGTGTAAAAGCTAAATAAATTAGGCTTTACAAACAGGTGGCAACCTTCTGCGAAGCATTTTCAAACTGAAACCTTTTAATGCTCTTTCGTCTGGTTCTTTGATACATAATTCAATTACCTGAAGAATTAAATTGAATTTAATTTTTTTATCACCTGGCAAGTCTCCTAAACAGTTCAGATATAAATCCTTCTCAAACCCATGAACGATTAAAGCACCTCTTTTAGTAATTTATTTAACTTAACTTATTTATTAACTTTATTTATTAAACTTAATAATTCATTTAAATTTAAAATTTTCAACAGCTGAAACCCTCTTCAAACCATCAAACAAAATTTTCATGTTTAAACTGAAGATTTCTTAGCACTCTTTCGTTTAACACCCATATCTTAATACTGCATATAACTAAATTTGGCTTTAAATCAGGTGGCAACCCTTTTCAAAACATTTTCAAATTACTACCTTTTTAAACTCCTTTAGTCTGGACCCCTGTGGGGGGAACATTTTGTAAATTACCTATGTAATTTCCCTGTTTAAAATTTAATTTGATTTTTTAAACAGGGGCAACACNAACCTTTTTAAACTCTTTTAGTCTGGACCCCTGTGGGGGGAACATTTTGTAAATTACCTAGGTAATTTCCCTGTTTAAAATTTAATTTGATTTTTTAAACAGGGGCAACACTCTCACAGTTAAGAAGCAAAGCTTTTAATAACCATTTCGACTGATACCTATGGCAACTCTTTTCAAAAAGTAAAACCTCATTGCACATCTGCAACCAAGCCTTTTAATTTGACACCTCACTTTTGAAAATCGAACGAACGGTGTGGATCTGATGGCATTGATTATTAAATTGTTTGAATGCAATTTTTTATCAGGTGGCAACTCTTTTCGAAAAAGTAAAACCATATTGCACATCTACAGACCAAGCGCTTTAATTTGAGATCTCATTTTTGAAAATCGGGCGAACGGTACAGATCTTTTATGCTGCACAAAAAATCCCTTCGCGTATTATATATGTATATAGATTTTTCGATCTCTACAAAGATCGTGACGGTTTTAAGTTAATATTGCTTTCTGCATTTATTCTTAATAAGTAGTTAGGGATCGGCATATAGAAGATAATTAAATATTATTATTTTTTAATCATTTTATTAAGCAAAAGTTTAAGTAGTATGGATCCGCACCAGTGTTGCCATTTTCATTCCTTTGGGGCTAGATTTAGCTCCTAATTTTTCTTTTTAGTTCCGGAAATTTGGCTTTAGCTTCTAGCTCTTTTTTGACTCTCTTAAAAATTATCTATCACTTTTTTATATCTAGAAATTTTAGTTGTATTTGGTAATACGTATATTAAAATAAAAAATTCGTAATTTCATTGTACAAGTGTTGACTAAAACTTATTTGGCTTTGGTGATCCCAGGCTATTTTCGATACCTTCATGTTAATCTATTTCGATTAATACTTAAAGTTCCATTCCTTATGCAAATGGCGCGAAAGCAAATGGAAAATGGAAAAAGGAGCGCGGGAGCATATAAACTATTCCAGGCAGTAATTCGAGCTCCAATAAGCTCAAGTTGTGTATTCTCTCTCAGACCGCCACGGTAGAAAAGGAAGGCGAAAACTTAAGCGTTGATAAATTACAAATTTCGAAATGCAGTGGAAAAACATACATTTCTATCCTCGAGAAAATACAGACTACACCATCAACTCTTGGATCTAGATTAAAGAATTCAAAAATAAATAAGAAGAAAATCTTTTTTCTGAACGCGCGGATTTTGTTCTCACCCTACTAATCTTACCTTAATGAGAAAAGGAAATAAAACTTTTCAGAAAAATTTTTCGAAAATTATTATTCGTAACCCGAGTTTTTATTCAAATATCTAAAATTTTAGATTTTAACAGTTTGTAAAATATTTTTAGTTCATGCATACATATACATAAGTGTTATAAGTGCCGTAGCAATGAATTTGAAACGCATGTATGCTTAAATTTATAAATTACGTTGTGTTTATTAAAATTGCGGAAAATGTAAAAACACTTGACGTCAATAAATGCTAAACTTAAAAAGAAACGTAGCTCTTTTTCTTTTTTTTAGACCGTTTTAGCTTCAAACGAAATTTTTTCTGGCAACACTGATATGCACACGGAAGGTATTCAACAGCCAATTTCACGAAAGAAATTTAAGTGAAAAACGATTTTAATTTTTTGAGTTTATATGGAAATTGACAGAAAATAAAAAATAGTTTTCCATTTAAAATGCTGGGGAAACTGGCTGTAGGTGTTATTTTTTTACTGAGCAAAAGTTAATTTTTTTTTTGTAACGAACTAAGTGGTTTTCAACGAGTATTTATTTTTTTTTTTTGAATTATTGTTGAATATTAAGGAATTTGTTGTATCCTTGGAAAAAATTACCCTGAAGATGGCACAACGTCGAAACCGGTTTATCTTCAAACCAAACTTGACAAGGTATGACGGAAATTCGTTCCACGGTAAAAAAAAAATATTAGTCACGTGGGTTATAATGTACTTAAATTTGGTTGACAAGTAATCATTTATGAAAAAAAATTGTGCTGTGAAAAAAATAAAAAAATTTATTGAAAAATCCCCATCTCTCCTCTATCTATTTATGCAGTGAATATAATTTTTTTTTCAAATGCAGTTTGTGATGTTCATGAAAGGCAACTCTGCTCTTACTTGTTTCTATTTAAAATTGACTCACATTTTGTGAGAGAGTTTGTTTTTAGATGACCTTTGATAGAAGTCTAACTAGATAGTCCGCAAAGTGCTTATATTCACACACCAATCATTGCGACATATGCGTACGGTGACCATCCGTCCTGTATTATACGGGATAGTCCTCTTTTTATTATTATTATTACCTCCCTTTTATTAGTTCGGGATGTAACTATGTAATATTGATGCGCCTAAAAGATGCAGAGATTTCTATTCTCAAGTTACATACCTGATGACAGTACGAATGGCAATTATAATAGGGAGATTTTGGTTTTTTAAACTATAATTTTATTTTTTCAACGCATTTCACGTTCTGCATTGTGCTTGGCCGAAATCCGTTGAACACTACTTGTGCTTCAAAAGTAGTCGGATATTTTCCCTGCCTAGGAAAGTTTGTAACAAATTTTACGGAGTAAAAATCCCGAGCACAAATTACAAAGTAATAGAAAAATATTCCATAGATGTGGGATGTTGCAGCTGAGTATTGCTGTTTCGCGGTTAATACATCTAGGATCATTGAAGAAGATTTACAAATACTCTAGCTTTTGTTGGAAAAAATTGGCAAAATTATTTGTTGTCCCGTATTCGGCTGCCATAAATATGGTCACCGTACATGTATGCGTGTATATAGTTAAAGCGTTGCACTCAGTAACAAATTCGTCCGATAATAGCCAACTACCTGGTTGCATAATTTCGCAAATTGAAATGCAATGTGTGTTTTTGACATGCAATTGTTTGCCGCCTGCGCGCGCCGCGCCGCCTGCCGCTTTCCAAACGCTAACAAATCAGATGACTTGCAATTAAATTATTGCCTTGCACATTGCACTGGCGCGCGCTCCTTCAAACCGGGTACATATGCATGCTTGTATGTTTACAAGTGTGTGCGCAAATGTGTGACATTTCGCGATAGCTAATGAGTTGTTCGCCTTGCTCCCGACTACAGTTCCGGACAGTATACTGCTACTTAGTGACTATTTACTCCGTATACGTCTCAGCGAACGAAACAAGGCGGGCGTTCTAAGTGGTTTGCACTGAGCGCGCTGCTTCCGGTTGCTAAAACGCTGCAATATTTTGTGGGCGCTCATTGCGGCAGTAATTATAAATAACAACAAAAATCGAAACAAGGCATGCAAATAAGCCGCCAAGCACTGTTGTATTTTTGCTTGGTCTCAAATTTGCCTGGCTGGCGGTCGCCTAATGCAGCAATTTGTGTGCGAAGTCGCTTACAAAGCTTAGCGCTACAACCTTGGCGCAACAAAAACAAAGCAAAACAAAACGAATTATACACACGCACTCGAATGCAGTTGCATTCGAAAATGCGCTTGGCACTGTGTCGGTGGGAGCGCCGTCGTCGTAGCTGATTAGAAGATCGCCCTGAACTTCACACTGTAGTAATCAAAATGCGCAACGCGCCCATGGCGAAAACAACAACAAAGTGTGAGCTACAGAGCTACTACTATGTGTCACAGTGCGAGTGAGCGCGCTGGAATATCGAATATCTAATAGACGCTCGCACTTGTCAATGCTGGCAAAATAGTAACACAAAAGTGCGAGCGCGGCCGGCGCAGCTATTTTTAGCAGTTGTAGTTGTCATATTTCCTGCATTGCAAAAAAGTCATAGAAAAGTTTGATGCTCAGCCAGAGCTATATGTTATTTGAGGTGGAAGCAAACATTTATATATAGCTGCTAGCCAATTTTAAGCGGCCGCCTCAACGCACAGTTCTAAGCGCCTAAGAGCAGCGCACAAAGCTTAATTGCAAATGATGGGGAAATGCTCTTTGGCTAAAAAGCTCGCATTGTACTGAGATGAGCGCGCCGGGAGCGCCAAAAGCGCATTCTAAGCGCATGTAACTCTGTGACTGCGGTTACAACTGTACGACGAAATTCTCAGTGCACTTTAGACGGCAGCGCGAGCTAACCGAAGAGAATACCTACTGATATTGTTAGCAACATTTTTTTTCTGTTTTTTTTTTTTGCTACGGTTACCTTCTACCAGCGGAATTGCAGTTGTTGTTGCAGCGCCACCGTGACATTGCACTTGAGGGGAAATTGTGTCGCATTCTCGCACACATTCTGCCTCAAATGCGAGTCATATTGGCCCTGACGGTGTACCTCTGGCCGCCTGGCGGCTGCGCTGGTAGACTAAGTATCGTTCACTAACCACCTGGCTAGAAGGCTGGCTGGTTCGATGCTAGGCAGGTAGTTTGTTGGCAAGCAACATGCTGCAACACAATTGGCGGCCGTTGGCTCTTGACTGCCGGCTGGTAGCTGGTAGCTGGTGGCTGGTGGCTGGCGGCTGCTGGTTGCAACCAATTTTTCTCACTGCTACATAAGTATCTGCTAAGCTGTTACTGTGGCTGTGACGAGATATTTTTGTTTATTCTCGCGTTGCTTTTGTTGTTGTTATGTTGGGTGGCTTTTTGTTTTTAATTTTGTGCTCAATTCTAGTGCCAAGCTGTGTCATTCCGCTTGCCCATCGTCTGTGCGGCCGTGTCTGATCGGTCGCTCGCTCGGCCTGTTGGCCTGGCCTGGATGGTTTTGGTTTTGTTGCAAATTGGTTATTTTTTTTGCATTGCAAGCTTAGCCTGCAAAATGCAGTTTGTAAGCAAATGTTTGCTTTGTGTGTGTGTGTGTGTGTGTGTGTGTGTGTTTGTGTGCGTGTGGGTAAGTTAACGTGTTTGTTGCAATTTTGTGTTATTATTGACCTAATCACTTGTGGAGCACAAACGAGCGTTGAACTTTTACTTCCGCATGCACTGAATAGTTTTGTTTTTGTTTTTGTTTTTGTTTTTCTTTTTGTTTTTGTTTTTGGTTGCATATCAACTTTTTTGGTCGCATTAGTGCAATTCTTTGCAATTGCGTTCAAGTATTACTAATGCATTTGCCGATTCTAACGTGTAAACAATGTAGACAATGTACCATGGCCATTTGCAATAACAACACAACTCAAAACTAAAAAAAAAAAAACTGAAGACCCTTACTACTGCTAACGGCCCACAGTGTTTCGACTATATGGAGGCAGGTAGAAAAAAGTCATGGTGACAGTTGATAAAAAAAAAAACTGTTGGACTTAGAGAGGGAAAAGTAAAAGTCATAAATACCAAATTTTACATCATTTTCTCCACGAAAGATACGTTTCCAAAAAAATACGGAAATGGGCGCGATACCCATTAAAGAAAGTGTTTCTTTTTCAAGTGTAATTAATTATTTAACTGTCGTGGAATATTCAGGTGAGGCTATTTATCATTTATTTGGTACTTTGCTATTTTCTTACCAAAAAATTTACTTTGAAATGTAGATGCTAAAGATTATTAGTAAAAAAAAAGTGTGAGTAACGGTCCGTCAGGTCTTGAAAACATAGGTTGCATTACCCGAATGTTTTAGAGAATTTTGTATAGCTTTCGAATATATAATTTGATTTTCGCGCGCGACTTTGTAAATATATGTAATTTTTGATTTTCTTAATTTTTGATTTTCAGCTTCTTTTTGCATAATTTTGCGAAAAGAATTTTTGGAACAATGGAAACAAGTCTCATCAAACATTGGGGAAAACTGCCAGTATTTACACCTAAGTCATTTTATAGTATAACCTTCGTTTTCTGAGAGCGGAAAGCTGGAAACAAAAATTAATCAAAGTTCCATCACATTTAATGACTGGGCCCACATTTTTTGTGAGTTTTGGACGTGATAGTGATGCAATCTTCCCCATATTTTATATTTAAGTTTTCTAAGTAAAACTAGAGCACATGTCAAGTTTCAGTGAAATCGGTGCAGGAGTACTATTACATATTTCCACCTGCCTCCTCCATATAATCGAAACACTGTGCGGCCTCACGTATCGAATCCTTGTCTAATCCATGCCTTACTACTTACTTAAGTACTTTTGTTAGTAAGCACTAAAGGAAATAGAAAAAATTACTAAAGTCAGAAGTAAGCATTAAACAAGGATGAGAGGGTATAGTTGCTGAGTTCATTTTACGTTAATAGCACGGTGAATGCTAATCCAGGTCGGTTAGCCTCCATCACGTCAGGTTACTGGTCAGCTGAAGGTCAAGGAGGGTGAAACTTTATTGAATAAACATGAAAGATCATTGTAGAAGAAGTGAACAATGGTGGTTAAAACTAAAACAAAGTCTAAAATTTTGGTATTCACAGAATGTAGTAGGATCGCTTTTAGGTATAGTGAGACACTCGGTTTAGACTAAATCGTGAAAGTTAATGAATTTAAATACTTACGCATTCTTCTCAACTAAAAACCGTCTTATAATACAATTAAAGTTTGTTGATTCAAAAACTGCTATTAATGCTACATGGTTTGAATAACGCACAGATTTATATCTCGCAGAAGCTGACAATTTTTAATACCAGCTTGAGATCGATAATGTTCTACGGAGAACAAGTGAGAAACGTAGACAAATGTGAATCTATGAAAAAACTCCTGCGTTTTTTTTTATTTTTATAAAAATGTTAATATTGATACCTGTCCAATCTATAGAAATATTTATCACAAATACTTTGGTAAAAGTGTTCTAGATGGCGCTTAAGTTGTGAGCATATTAAATGGTAGCCCTGTATAATTACCCTGAGCGAAATGGCTAGAAATTATCAAAGTTCTCGTTGAGCAAAAAATAAAAATAAAAATCATAAAATAAATATTAAATGCTGATTTAAATTATTTTACTCCTGAATAATGCTTACGGTCTCTGCTTCATACGAATCTACAAATTTGAGATTTTTCCCTATTACTTTTCTATTAAAAAATTCTAAATTTTCCAAGCGTGTAAAGCAAATAATACTCTCTATATTATGTTTATGCACCAGCTCAAATCCACTCTCATTGAAAATGCAAATTCGAAATGTGCCACGGCAGTCGCTTTTGATTACGCTACCTTCACATTTGACTTAATCTCGAAGCTAATAGCTCTAAGCTCAGTTTCAAGCCGATTTAATTAAAAAGCAACCGTCAGCCGTCATTAGTTCAGGGAAAAGTGACAGCCTTTTCTCCATATTATAATTAAAATAAAATTTTTCTTGTGCATTTGCATGACGTCTTTCACTATTTCCTCCTTAGGAAAAATTGTATTTTCTCTATTTTTAGTGGCGTCAATATACTAAAGCTTTCTTAGGGAATATCTTTGGCAACTGCGTATCATTTGAACAACTAAATATAACTCGCTTTTTATTAAACTAAATACGTATGTATGTATAGGTATACCCCTGTCGGAAAACGCACTAGTACTGAACTGGTTCTGTACTGGAGATTTTAGAACCATAACTAGTGCGTGTTAATTCTCTTTTGCATCTAGCAACTGGCGAGTTTAATATTGTGAAGTCTTATGAAGTGTCCATATAGTCCCGAACTATGTAGTCCTCAAATCGACAGACGATAGACCATACCATGGTTTTGGAATCTTTCGGTTCTTCCGTGTGTGCGATTTTAAAATATTTTCAAAGAAATGTGTTTTCAATTTATTTGAATGATTTTAAGATATGTACGTTTACATACTAGGAATGTTAATCCCGGGATTTTCGCGATTCGTAATTTGCACTGATGGCAATAGTAAAAACTACTTTTCTTGACCAGTATTGGTTATATTTCTTTTTTATATTTAACAGCTAATATTTTTTTATAAATGTCTAGCTCATTACACAGCTAACACGGTGCGATTGTAAGTTTTACACACAAAAATCAATATATTTGAGAAACCATGGGCCAAATATAGTAAAATTGCGCTTTTAGTTTTTCGCTCTGTCGTCAATAATTCAAAAATGATTTAAAAAATTCAGCGAAATGTGCTTAGAGAAGAAGTATGGGTACCAAATTAAAGAGCAAATTCTGTATAATTTAAAAAGGTTCGATTTTTTGGTGCATAGGGCCCGAAAGCTATTGGAAATAATATAAAAATTTCGCAATATTTGTTTTTGAAAAAATTATGCGTTAAGGACTTATATAAACCTGACAACATCTTGGAATTTTGTCCTTCTTACTTTATCAGCTTAAAAAAATATTCGTCCTTGTGAATCCAAAAAAATTTTAATTTTTTTTTAATTCTATAGAAAATTCCGCACTCATTTAGTACACATATTTTTACTCCAAATTGCATTGAATTTTTTAAATAATTTTTGGAATTAATCATATCTTTGAAATTACAAAGTCGTTTAAAATAAATCCTAACGTCAGAGAGAAAAAAATAAAAACTTCACTTTAAATAAAAAAAGTAGGTTTCAAACCCATTTATTTATTTATTTATTTTATGGTAGGAGAGCTTATCAAACAATATAGAAGCCATTTTTCGATTTAAGTTGTCCCGGGATTCCAGTATTGCGATAATGACATCCCGAAAATCCCGGGAGCGTAAAAAGCGAAAAAATTGGCATCCCTATTACATACATACCTTTGACTGTAGCTGAGTGTGCAGAGGTGCTTGCTGCTATTGGTTTTGGTTCGATTCCAGAAGGTCCCAAGATGTTAAAATGTTATCATAAGTTTTTGTTTTTTAATACCAAACTATGAAAAAGCATCTGTGAAGTGCAGAACGATAGCGTATTTGAAGGAAAAACCTGCCAAACAAATATTTATGTAAAGTAAGCATAAGTTCCGAACCAGTTCCAAAATCGTCACCTTAGATATAGAT
>NW_016169965.1:0-16541 GCF_001687245.7 Rhagoletis zephyria
AGCAGATTGATAATACCCAACATAGTGCTGTGACTGCCTGTAGAAGATACAATAGTTAAAGAAAAATGAATATCAGCTCGCGTGAAATTAAATTCCGGATATGGAGGTGTTGGAAACCGGAAGCGCTAAACTTCGTATTCGGTGCGATTCGTGCGATAGGAATCGCACTCTTTACTTTTAATGACTTTTTGCTGTCTTCCGTTATTCAGACACAACACTTCACTTTTGCATTTCTATCAATGTTTACTTGTTGCTATCAAAAAAGTTACCTGCCAAGAAAGCCACGAAAACGTAAACACCGAAAATCATGCCGGCGTGATGGTAAACATGCAGAAAGGTGATTTGATTGTTCTTCTTGCGCAACACAAAGAAAATCTGCAAAAAGAAAAAAAGAGGATAATATAAAGGTATTATTTAGTGTGAAAACAAAACAAAATAGAACAAAGTGCATATATACATATGAGTGCATTAGGGTGGTCCAAAAATGCATATAAAAATTAAAGTCGTAATTTTTATGCGCTCACCCCCTAGGATTGTTCTATACCGAAAAAATATACCTCTATTTTTTTATTTTGAAATCAAAAAAATATCTAGAGGTTGCCCAATGCGCTCAAAGTTTTCCATGTATTTTATATGGGGAAAGAACGACTTTTCGTAGAAATGGAATAGAATACTTTCGATCGGGAAAACTCTGTTCTTCTCCAGTAGACTTTCAGTAGCAATACCCAATAGTATTAAAATTCCGACTTTACTTGTTTTGGACCACCCTAGTGTATATACATACATATGTATCTGAGCGAGCCATTGTGCATTTTAGGAGGTCAAAGTGCGCTATGAATTGGGACTGAAAGTTTTAGCAACATTGTTGTTACAACAAAACTCATAAACTGATAAGCTTTAATGGCTTGACCTTCAACTAAGCTCTTTCTAAATACACTCAAGTCATTTGACGCTACCTGGGATAACGTCGATTGAAAATTGAATTTTGTTTACTGATAGTAACCAAACTGACAGCGGAAATTCACCTACAAAGCAACAAAAGGAACATTTAATTATAGATTCTTCTGAACTCTTGAATTGAACATCGACTACGCGTCCTAATACATCTTGCGCCTTGACTATTGTAGTGCCTTTGTAGCTGAGCTGAACCAACGACAAGTAGGCAACACTGGTAAAATGGCATGCTAAATATAAACGGAGAAACATCCTATTCCTATTCTAAATGTCTAGGCGGCTTTCAAATTCATAACCAAAATTTTTACAACTTCAACACCAAAAATATATAAACGGCATGGCTAAGTCATTGCAGCTGCGACTCGGCACTATTCAAAAAATAAAAATCCTTAGTAATGTTAAGTGGCTCATGTCTTACTTACTTACTTTAGTAAACCTTATTATTTACTTTTGCAAAGTGACATTCCTCAACATCTCGGTCATTTACGCCCACGTCCCGACGGAAGAAAATACGAGAAAATTAAAGGTCTCTCATGCAGAAAACTACCGATGCTGCCTACTGCACGATATCGTGCTAGTCGTGCCAGGTAAGTGGGCAAAGTCAAATGGACTTAGCCGGCCGACTCCACCAGAAGTAAAAACTAGAAACCAAATCGTCCAGGCTGTCATAGACCAAAGTCACGTTACCAGTGTTTTAGACACGCGAATGATCTGAGGACCAATCAATGAGGCGGACGTGGTATGTAAACAAATCTTACAAGAGGCAAGATACGCACACGCCTCTGTGCCGCTAAATAAGTGCGTTCAATAAGACAGAAAAAAACTCAACGTTAAAAAGCTCTCATCATCGCAGACAGCAAGCATATTCTCACATCAGCTCTCTGACTGGCATTTCCAAGCCTTGGAACCTCATTCCTTTCCCATATCGTACCGCCCACGGAGAGCTAGTTGGATTTGTGGGGGACCAATATACGGAGCTGAAGAGAGATGCGTTAAGTATTTTCCATAATAATACGTGAGGAACAGATTGAAATGCTTACCGAAAGAAAGAACGCCCAACATTTTTTTTAGGAAGTTAGGCGACTTAGGGAAAGTTTTAAGACCAAATCGAAATAATCACGGCGATCTAGTAAATTAGATATAGGTCGATAGGGTAGATTTTTTTGCATAAGAAATCGTAAGATTTTTCTGAAATTAATGAAAATATTTTTAACCGACTTTAAAAACAGGAGGAGCTTATCAATTTGTTCCCGTGTCATCGCATAACATTGGACCACGTTAACCGATTTCTAAAATTTTTTTTTAAAGAAGTGGTCTCATGCTAATTTAGTTTAGATCCGATCATTGGGCTATGAAGAAATTAATATTATAGTTTTATACAGTCGTTTAAAGTATAAAACCGCGTATCGTCGTTCTGCAAAACCGCGTAACTGTAATTTTTTGCCAAAAATTGGATTTTCTCACCGAAGCTCTTGGCTCAAGCCTTATCCATTCACTCTGAAATATACAAGCCTTAAATGCGATTGCCTTAAAAGAGAGAGAACCATTTTGAAATCTTGATACGTGGTTTTCCACTTTAAACGACGATATTGGAATTGAAGTCGGTTTTGTTTTTTGTTTAAGAATTACTTGTTTTTTCCCAATTTTATTTTCTAACTAAAAAAACTACTGTTACATTTGTTTTTGTATATCCGGAACTGATTTTGCTTACTTTGTTTAGCAATTATCAAAATTTTTTTAATTCCAAAGTTGGTCTTTCGAATGTATTTATGGACACTGTTGGCCTTTGAGCAAAGAGCAAAAGTACTTTTGATTTTGATTAGCAGGAAATATGCATACATTTGTTTGTAGAGGTGCGTAAAAAACATCGGTGCTGTAACACAGCAGATGTGATATAACAACTTTAACTATTGCTTTTTTTTTTATTAGAATTTCCAATGCTTTTTATAATTATATTATTTTTGTTCTCATAATGAAGGATTTCTTTTGTTTATGCACTCCACATTTTCCACTCAATCTAGCCTTGACTATAAAAATTGTAAACAACACATTCAACTCCCAGCGGCACATAAACTCTAATTTTAAGTAATCTATCAACTTTCTTCGCGGTCACAGTGCACTTTTTTCGCTCACAGCTCTCACTCCACCCCCCCTTCTTTCGTTATCCACCCATCCCCCTGGCCACTTTCCACCACAAATGCTTACTTGCTATAGTCTTTCAGTGATTGGCTTACCGTGTCAAGTAAATCCAAGTACTTTGTAATGTAATAAGCATAGGAAAGATAAATTAATTTCCACATCCATGGCTCTGTGTTGGTGGGGTCAATCGGCTGACATATTAAGCTGAACTCTTTGCGTAAATACGAGTTTGGTATGCCCTATGAAGACAACAACAACAAAAAGACATTGAAAATAGCAGTAAGTAAATCAAAATCAAAAAAAAAAAGTTGACTAAATAAAAAACGGAAGCCATTAACCAAATTAAAACTTCTACCAAGTAAATAAAGTTAAAAAAAAAAGTATTCCAATCACACGTAATTACGTACTTACCCATACGAATATAATGAAATTGGCTATCACTTGTATCGCATTATATACGCGCATCACATTTTTCAAGTCGAATGCCTTCCGTTTTTCCATCCATTTGGGACCATAATGCAAAACAAAGGCTAAATAGGCAGCAATAACGCCGAAGACAGGAAATGGGGAGCCCACAAGCGGTAAATGTTGCACACGAGGATCTGCAAAGCAAAACGCAGGAATATAGAGGTTTCCCTTTATTGAAATCAAAGAATGAGGTACTCAAAAAACTATTTTTTTATTAAAGTTTAATTTCAGTTTTCTCTTCAAGTCCTTGTCTTTACATACCCCTGTGCTCCTCGAAAATGCCATGCAATAGTTGATATATATATTTTGTTATGTAAGCCATATTTTGTATAGATTTCCAGCAAATTTAATTTATTTTTGCTCTGCTCTACTCCTTTTACGGCCTCGCACTGCCACACAGGCTAGTTGTTTCTATAGGTTCCCCAGCTTTTTTGTTCAGCATAGGATCACTTTCGTGTGCGTAATGGAAATTTTCGATTCAATTATGAAGCATGGCTGGCTGGTTGTGAAATGAAGAAAGTTGTAATTGTTCGCGATTGTCAAGGTGTTCAGTGTCGCCTCAACATTGGAAATGAACCTTTGTATAAAAGAAAATAAAATTGGAATTGAACTTTCTACAAGCGTTTAATTCGTGTGGCCTCAATAGTAAATGTTGCATAATTAATTTATTTAGCATTTACAGCTCTGTCAGCATACTACTCGATTGCGCACGAGTACATACATTGTATTGCGCTTACAGTGGTGGCCGTATAATCGGAAACGCTAATAGCTTTATCAAATCAGTGGATAGTAATGCACTTGTTTATGTTTTTAAATGTAACTGAATTTTTAAACTGATACGAGTAATATAAATTTTTATTTTTAAAGCATTATTACTATGAATACATACAACGTTTACTTCACTAATCATATTTCAAAAAAAAAAAAATGACTATTAACGACTCGATATGATTCGAATACGTTTTATGTATAGATCACACCCAAGCTTATCCAGAGCAAAGTAAAAATAAGGTAAACTACACTCAACTTTTTTTTCAAGGCGTAAGGTCTGATTATGGCAACTTAACGTAACATAGAGGCTGTCACTTAAAAATTCTCTTAACTGGATATTGCTTATATTTGGACATGCGAAACTTAACGTAACTTAATGCGACAACAAAGTCTGTTTCATTTTGATTTTCTAGGTTCTAAGTCATGTTAAGTTAAGTTGCCATAATCAGACCTTTAGGCATTCAGAAATTATGTCACACTCTGAAAAACGGATTTTCTTTTAAACTATAAACAGAACCAAATCACTTTTTCTGAAGAAAGTTCGCTGTTAAAATGAATGAAAACACACTGCAGTAGATGTATGAGATTGTACAATTCGGAAGTAACAACGAAATTCGCCTAACGAAATTCGGCGAGAATATATATTGAATTTTAATTTGTCGCCGATCACAAAAGCCCTTTTTCACTTGTCTAGCATATAATTATTAGGAAGAAGCTGAATGTGAAAATTTGGGGACTCATCTTCTCGCTTTTAATTTTTATATTTTTTATTTGTCATTCAGCTGATGCGAATTTCATTTCGGTTCTGGTTTACTGTGCAAAATGTTGCAACGAATATCATCCAACGGCATCGCTGCGTCCATCAAAATTCACTCAGCGATTTAGTTCTGTTTGTTTACCTTTATGTTTAATATTTATATGCGTAGGTCGTTAATCGTTTGGAAATTTTTTATGAATTTATAAAATTTTTAAAGAAATAGTCAGTGAATTATAAAAACTGGGTTAGGTTTGAGTGGCTTTCCCTCCCTTAGTAATTGAACCACCGAGTGCATTTTATATAGCACAAAAAGTCGAGGCCGTTCGCCGAATTCAAAACGGCTAAAGAATCTAGAAAGTACTTGTTGAAGAATTGGTTGCTCGTGTTCGCCAAGGGCAGAGATAGTGTTCGACAGTCTCCACCTCTTCCTCGTCTTTGCAACAGCAACAGAAATCGTTGGTGGGGTATCCTAACGTTTTTCAGTATATGCCCATTAGGCAGTGTTCGGTGATTACTCCGACTGCTAATCTGAGAGAGGAGCGCTCCAGCCGGGTAAGGGCTATGGATCGCCTTACATCAATCTTTGTCGAAATTTGCCTGGTATTATGGCGAGGGGTTTCCACGGTTTCCACAGCCCACCTGATATCTACCTCCTCGACGAGACCCGTCTTTAGTCTGTGTTTGCAGGAAGTTAGAGGTATGCCCGAATTCTGAGCATTTTAGTCGTCTACTAAATAGCACCGATCCAACGGAAAAGGGCAATACATTTTTCGACAGCAAATCTGAAATTAGAACGGAAAAAAATTTCGTGCAGCGTTGACATTAAGGGGCCATTCCAACGTCCCTCGTTGCTGTGTTTCCGGACATAAATAGCAAAAAGAATAAAATGGAAGAGATGACGAGATGGCCAATAAACGAGGTGGTAATTATATTTATAATGATTACATTTGTAAAACAAGTAAATACTGTGTAGCCATTAGAAAGGATCCATTAACTAAAAAATATGACTGTGAAACTATCGTGGCTACGGTAAAATAGAAAAAAAGAAAACGGAATATTTTCTGAAACTTCGCAGATCTTCGCTTAATATTCATACTGACTTCGTCATAGGACTCCTGGCTGTTTCACCACTGCTCGAGAATACCAATTATTTCTCTCTGCAGAAGCTGCTGATATGTAAATTAGCATGATAAAATTTAGCTATACAACATATACATCTCTTAACTCTTACTGAAGGGATTTTTGTCCCTCAATTTGAAATAGTTCCATCTGAGTTTAATTAAAAATATTTTAGACAATTTTAGAGTTAAAAGAATAACAGAAATGCTAATCAAAGAATTTTCTATCGAATTGAGCTAAGCTAAAAAAAACGTACACCACGAGAAGCTAACCGCCTAATTTATTTTTTTTTTGGAAGTCCGTTGAATAAATTAATAACTTTTCAGCATTTGAAATTTGAGCTGAAGTTGCAAACTCTTATATTTTACATTTTCATATATGTGATGGGCACCTTAATGTACAGTTTAATGAAAATAAGTAGCAGATGAACATACGTACATTATTGTTAAAAAAAAAAAAAAAATTAACATCAGTGTCACTATGTGTTTCATAAGGGCAAGTATTTCCAGGTGAAACCTTAATGCTGACAGTAGACGACCGTTGAGGCAACGTGTTGTTTAATACACACAGCAAGCAGCAAGCGTACGTAGATGTAACCATTGCGGCAACCTCAGTAGTGTGTGATATTGTATGAAGTGGGCATACGGAAGAAAACGTTTTTTACTTATGCCAAAATGCCTTTTCTCCAAAAATTTTTCCAATAAAAGTAACTCACAACGATACAAACGAGGCAACCGATACGGCGAGGCCAATTCATACAAGTGGTGTTAGCGGAGCAGCTGATTTCAAGGCGAATCGCGCTGATTGTCAAAATGATATATTTGTTGTAAATTTTTTTCTTTGTGATTGTCATCATGCGTATAGTATGTTAGTGTCACGATACGGCAACCAACACAAAATATCAAAATAACGGTTGCGGAAACACGATTTTTTTTTAGCAACAATGCTGCACACCATGTCATAGTTGCTTCAACGGATGCCGCGTGTGTATTCAGAATTATATTGTTTACATGTTTACATTTGTTTTTTACTTTTTAGACAATTAGGCATTCGCGCTAGGTTGAATGCATTACTTTAACAACAAGTACTAAGCTTTAGAAATAATATTAATTAGAAATAATATTAATTTAAATTGGACATTTTCATCAGCAATACATATCTTGTTTAATATCTAATAATACTAAATATCGTCGCACGAATAAAGAAACAGTGTAAATGCCACATACACTTTTATTCGATAATTGCACCATTGTATAGACAATCCTTTAATCTATTAGATAAATCTTTAGTTTTCTTAAATATCTCTTTGGCTCACTAATTTATTCCCGAAAAACTAAATTGTATTTGTATGGTTTGTAATGGTTTATAAAAACTTCCAATTCGTTTTTCTCAAAACTATACTTTTCATGTAACACTATTTCATTATTCCAGCGACGATATAACAAACAAAAATAAAAATTTATCAAACTTCACATCAACAGTCAATATCTCTAAAATAAGGAAATATTTTTTGTTAAAAATCTACAGCTAAATATGTATGTATTTACAAATTGAAAGACAACAGAAGCAGAGCTTAATTTTTTGTATTTTTGTTTTTTTGTTTTTCTTATAACGCTCATTATTCACTTTTTTACGTTAGCTGTAATTTTTACATTTCATTTATTCCGTGCTGCATTCATACAAATTCACGAGTTACTGAACCTTTTACGCATTACTTGTTTTTTACCTCACTAGGCTATTGACGTGGAGAATTAAAAGCTTCGCCGACCTATGTAAATTCATACGGAATTTCTATTAGCATATTAAGAGATACACTGTGGAAAATAATTTCAAATTCAGCGGCAATTATTTAGGTTCACTCAACAACAATTCATACATACTCGCATATGCTATGTTTGAAGAGCTTAGTGTGAGTGCTTTAAAAGTATGTATAAATGTACATTAGCCCTATGATTTTTTTCCAAAAATTTTATAAAGTTTTTAACAATCACACTACTTTTTGCCCATATAATACCCCAAATAAGAAAAAAACAGCAAATACAATTTCCACATATATGAAAAAACAACAAAGAAAAGCTCCACATATTAGAAAAAACACAAAAATAATTATTTTTCCGATTCTTTCGCTATAAGCTCCGGATGATTTGTGATATATATAATACAATTTAGATATCAGGTTACAGTTTGTAAATTAGCTTTACGGAAGCTTCATGGAACTTGTTTTCGAAGAGGGTTGCTTGAAATTTAAAACTTTTTGAACACTTTGGTACTTATCATAGTTTCTGTGATTATTTTGGCACTTAGCAATTTTACGTATCGATGCATAGAAATGGTTTAAATTAAAATAGGTAGTCCGATCTTTTAGAAAACGATGCGTTTTTAATCATTTTTCCTTCATCCATCAAAATATATATTTTTTTTAAGAAAATGAGGACTTTTTCTCTAGCACTCGTAGTTCGCGGTATGTCGTTTTAAAAAGTAAAATAAAATAGTTTTGTAAAAGTAGCACATTCGCTGCTTTTTAACTGGAAGGGATCTAGCTAATATTGGACTGGTTCATTTTTGGCGATAAATATTTAGTAATTAAATAGAAATTTGGATCACTAATACCTTGCAGGGACATGCTTGCCTACATATGAGCATAAATGTATGTGACGATTTGTTAGTAATTGTTAAAAAGTATATGTATCTACATTGTTGCTTAAGTACCTAATACGGTGTTTACATGAGGCGCTTTTACAGGCAACTTTTAGTTGAAAGCAACAATCGCCTGGTGTGAATGGCCTTTAAACTAATCGCTTCCGATGAAGTTGGGCTGCAAACAACTTTTGTTGCAACTAATCGCCTCTAAAGTTGCCTGGAAAATTGTCTCATGTGAACGACGTTTAAGAAACATTCCCTTTCATATGAATTTCCAAGCAAGAATAAAATGCAAATTAGTTTTGTAATTTTTGATTCTGTTGCGATAAACAGTTCATTAGTCGAACTAGAGAATGTACACAAAGTGTGTTCTCAGAAGAGCGCAACTTCTTTACTCCTATGTTTATGGATTAGGGTGCTCTAAAAATGCATGTGAAAAAGAAAAGGTCGCATTTTTTATGCTCTCACCCCTTAGGATTGTTCTATACCCCAAAAAAACAATATACTCTTATTTTTTTATTTTGAATTAAAAAATATTTCGAGGTCACTCAATGCGCTCCGAGTTTTCCTTGTATATTATATGGGGAAAAATGGTTAGATACACAATTTGGTATTGTTATTTGAAGTCTCCTGCAGAGAACCGGAGTTTTCCGATCGAAAAATATAGGTTTTCAAGAATTCCATGCCATGTGTGCGAGAAGTTGTTTTTTCCCATATAAAATACATAGAAAACTTTGAGCGCTTTGAGCGACCTATAAATATTTCAAACTAAAAAAATTTGCGGTATATTTTTTCGATATAGAACAATCCTAAGGGGTGAAAGCATTAAAATTCCGACTTTACTTATTTGGGATCACCCTAATGTGGATATATACATAGGTATGTAGTAGTGTTAGGCAGTTTCGATACCAAAAGTACTCAGAACTCGATTCACAAAAGGATCGACAGAACCCGATTTTTAAAAAGTATTGAAGATACTGATTACTCCAAGGTACTCAGTGATCACAAAAAAAAAAAATCGAACGTACCCAGAACTTAAAAGAACTTGAAAGTACTCACTACTTAAAAATACTCTGTTCCAATCATCACTTTGATGCATGCACTCAGATTCGATTCAAAATACTCAGTATTAAGTGACGAATGGAGACTTAAAAGTACTGAGTTTTATTCAGACTTACAGATTCTTTGTACAAAGATTTTGTCTGAGAGGACCCCTAGGGAAATTTTAGGGCAAATTATTTTCTAGAAGATTTATTCGGACTTTCTAAAAATAGGGTCAAAGCGACCCTTTTGTGAGGGATATAACGGGTTAAAATGTTCTATAAAATTATTCCTCGTAAAATTTTACTATATGGTTCGAAACAACATATTTCTCTCCGATATGTCTCTTTTTTTAATTTATTCTAAAGACACTTAGCCAAAATATTGCAAATTTAAAATGGTCATAGCAAAGAAATTTGACCAAAGAATGCAAAACGATTTTGAGGTTTTACTACATGGATCTTGGTATTTCATCCAGAGTTGGAATCATTCCGCCCCAGACAATGACTCTCAAATTGTTGCACAGAACTGATGAAAATTTTATAAATAAAACTTGATTTTGAAATCAGGTCTGATGAGCTTCACAAAAAATGTCTACCCTTCTGTTACAGTAAGAAAACTTTACACTTAATATATTAAGGTCAATTCCCTTAATTCGAGTTGAATTTGACTTGTTAAAGAGGCGGCTACCCTCCTACTTGAAGTTTTAAAATAAAACCTTTTCAGAACAATTTCGAAAAAATGCATTTATTATAAAATTATACTTTTTTAGAATTTAAATCGCTGTGAGCCTTTTTACAATTTTTTTTATTAATCTTAAGGACCGGCCACACAGAAAGCGGTCTGTCGCGCTGGGAAGCGATCCAGCGGTTGTCGCGGCGGGACGTTACACAGAACGCGATATTTTTGTGTGAGCGGTAACTGTTTTTCTCCAGAGATTATATACGTGTATAGTATGTTTTCATATTAGTTTTTATTTGATATTGTTTAATATTTATGAACCAGTGAGATATGTACGATTTCCCGAAGAATTTTTGGCGCTTGCATACGGACTCAGAATTTTTTTAACATGTGAGGTTTTTTAGATATCCTAAACTAAAAACGCAAGCGCAAAAATAGTATTTTTCGTATACTTTGATATATACTTATAAACTTTTAAATACTTATTTGAAGAAATGTGTTTACGGTTCTACATAACCGTAAATGTGTAAAAAAAACTTTTTTTCGCACTTTTAGATTAGGTTATCTCAAAAATCTGACATAGATTCGGATACAACGTCTAAAATTCTACAAGAAATCACATACCACAAGATATATTTTCATTTTGAATTGAAGCTAACACACACAAAATCTGTCATTTTTTACAGACGGATTACTCGTCGTCGCGACAAAGACTAGCGGGAGGCGGTAGACCGCATTCAGTGTGACAGAGATGGTACAAAACTGAATAATACAACTATATCGCCTGACCGCTTCGGTCGGATATCACTTTCTGCCGCGACATACCGCTTTCTGTGTGGACGGGTCTTTAAACTTAGTGTCCCACAGTCATAGTCGTAAGTTAAAGCTCATTATTGTTAAAACAAAGTTTTAAGTTTAGAATAGATTTTTAAGTTGTGTCAATCATAGGCATCTTATAAACAGCTTTTTTATAAGATAAGAGAAAAGAGCTATCCATATGAAGAGAAAAAATTTACTCGGCAATATAAAGAAATATGAGTACTTTAATTAGTCCACCCTGTCTACCCTGTAGGTTGGCGGATTTAGCAAGCCGGGAAGACGTGGGTTCAAATCCCACTTTTTTTTTTGTTCTTTTAATTATTATTTAATTTTTAAATGTAATTATATTTGTTGTGATCCTTTTAATTAAAATTTAATTCCAAAAAAATTGATTAACTTGAAATAATTATGTGAAATGCCATAAACAAAAAAAGATAATAAAATAAAATTTAATAAAATGAAGTAATGTTAATATTAAAAAATATATATAATAAAAAAACTGGAATCGCTCGGAGTGGGGACCGAACCTGGGTGCTATTGCATTTACCACTTCAACAACAAAACAAAACATATAACCTTATTTTACCATTTTAAAATTAAAATTCTGTTTTTTGCCATTAAATGCATTTTAAGTTGACTTTGACGGAGTTAAAATGGTTATTACAATAAAGCACAATTTTAATCGTGAGAACCTTTTTCTGACTTCTCTATGATTACGGGCCAGTATTTTTACATACAAAAACAAATCGGCACTGTTTTTCCATCGGAATTGTCTTCTGTATTTAAAGGCTAGTTTCTTATATATAATCCTAGTTTTTATTTTTTGTAATCACACCAGATGATATCAACGGAATCAAAAAATTAGACTTTTAAGTAAATCTTAATATTTTCCTGAAATATTTTCGCAAAGGTTTGTAAATATAATATTTACACGCAACTGTTTTGTGAGGTTTTGACTACGCCAAGTTTTTACTTGTTTACTGAAAACGGTTTCGTCTATATATTTTATTAGTTTAATTTAAATAGCTTATAAATAAATGAACTTCACTTGCTTTACAAGTTAATAATTTTTTGAGTTTATAGTTTGTGTAATACCAAACTCGAATAAGTTTTCATTCATATTTCTTAATTATATACTAAGTATACATGTGTGCATATCGCTAGTTTTGTTTTTAGTCTCATTGATATTCCGCTCGCAAATCACGACCAGCACTCTCCAACATTTGTTTGCTTAATTGGGCATAAATCAAAAAGTTCCAGTCAATCTAGAAACTAACACTCAAAGTGTGTATAAGTACTGCTTAGCTCTTTTGTTAGTGTACTTTAGCTACATTCAACGTACTCGAGGAGCCACTAGAAGAAACACCTGCAACAGAGTGGCAAACTGCTGAATGAAGCTGCTGCTGTTGTTTGCTGTTTCTCATCGTTTTCTTTTCGCTTTGTTTGCGCACATAAGTTTTGTAGTAAAAATCGCAGAAGAGTATGAGCATAAAGAAATTTTGCAGGAATGCTACCCATATCCAAAACAAGTCCAGACCACACCAATTATTCAGTATTGGCAGGGATAATTGAATAGTTAATGAGCAGAATTGCAATATCTGCAGCAGTGTGAGTGTTCGCTTCCATGGCGTTATGTCCGCTTTCCACTTCATGGTGGCCATCAAATAATAACTGTACATACAGACGTGTATGAAGGAATTGATGATGCCGGTGAAGGTGAAGTGTGCAGCTGAAGCCAAGAAAGAAAATAGTTTTTCAAGTCTTTTTTTAGAGAATTTTGCATTTTTAAAACTTACCAAAACTTAGAGTGCAATAAACCCAAACGGCGAACACCATAATTGTGTGATGATACACATGGAGGAATGTAATTTGTTTGTTCTTTTTTCGAAGCAAGAAAAATAACTGCAAGTTAAAATACAAGTTTAGCATTGAAAATGTGAGTTAAATTCCTTATAGTTAGTTCACAACTCACTGTGTCCAATAGATCCATGTATTTGGATATGTAATAAAGATATGCAGGTATGAGCAAGGCCATCATTTCAGGGCTCGTATCCTTTGGGTCATATCGTTGGCAGGAGAGATTAAAGTACGGTTTCAGATATGAAGCACGAAGAGACTAGAAGTAGAAGTAAAATTAGTATATTTAGAATTCTTCAAACTGTCACTTTTATGATAATTTTTTTTTGTTGAATTTGAAAATTTATCGCAAATATTAAACTTACCGCCGTAAATATGTATGCATTAAGCGCCACCTGAATAAGATTATATATCTGTATTAAGGGCTTTACATTAAATGGCTTTCTGTCTTCCATAAATTTAGGTCCCCACTTCATTACGATGAACAGGTAGAATGCTAAAACCGCAAACATTGGCCATGGCGGACCCAGTAGGGGCAATGAAGAAGTGCGAAGATCTAAAATAAAAAAATAAATTTTTGTGATGGCTATTTTTTGACCTGATAACAAATTATATTTCAAAAATTTTATTGTGCATAAGGCCGTTTTTAAGTAAAAGTTTTGTCGAAAAACAACAATAATTTACATGAGGTAGAAGTTATGGCTGATATTTCGGTGATCAACATATCTCCTCATCAGACTTCTTCACTAGGACTCGAACCAGCGACTCCGGCTATACAGTGGTCCGGCAGAGCCAGTGGTCTACGACGTGTAAACTATTGTCGTTTTTAGACAAAACTTTTCATTGCAAACGGTCTCAAGCGCAATAAAAAATCATAAAAAAGATTGAAGTAGGATAAAAAAAATAGTTATAAACCCCTCCAAATATTTTGTTACACTAATTTGGATCAAAACAAATAATTTTGTGAAGAGAACTTTTAATTGAAGTTATACATGTAAACCGCGTAGATCTATAATGGAGCCGGTACCTATGAACGGATGGCTAACAACCTTTTGCATATTAAAGCTGTAGGGTAAACGTAAACTTCAGCTGATGTGTAAAGGAACGCAAACTTGGTACTGTCGTTCACCGTGTGGACGAGCATCTCGCCACAATTTGCTTTAAAGCGAGGCTCTCTAAGAATTCTTTCATTTGCTCTCACTCCACGGTAGAAGAGATGGGCAAACGCAGCTCATAGCATTTCTGTTGGCTTTATTAAAATTCTAATTGACAAACTCTCCCAGCAAAGGTTTGTGCGCTGGGTTTGGGACCCGCCACGTGAAAACCACTTCCAGGGAAGAACCAATACGAAGCCTCGGACTACGGTTTTGATGGCGTGCACCTGGAATATCCGGATCTTTAATGGGAAAGTTGCCTCTGTTCGGCTGGTTGATATTCTGATAAAAAAAGCAAAAGCTGACATCACCCCATTCAAGAAATCCGTTGGAGGGAGCGCAAATTCGGTGTTGGATTTGTGGTTTCAGAGAGACTCCGTCGCCAAGTACTGTCTTTCACCCCGGTGGACGAACGTGTCTGCATCAAAGCGAGATTCTTCAACATCTCGCTCATCTGTGCTAATGCGCCGAAGGAAAGAAGGACAAGGCGTTCAAGGCTTGGGGCGCACACACGAGCGTTGCCCTGCCATAATATCCAAATCGTGCTTATCGAATTCAATGACCGCGTAGACCAGGAAGGGATCTTTGAAACCACCGTGGAAAAATTCAGCCTCCACAACTAACGTCCGATCACCGACTGAGGCTGATGGACTTCGCCGGGGCCGGAAACATGGTGATATATTACTAGGTTCAAGCATAAAAATGCATCAAGCTACGTGGCTGTCCCCAGAACAAAAATTAAGAAACCAAATTGATCATGTTGGGATAGACGGAAGGCACGCTCCAGTATTTTAGACGTACATACACTCCGAGGTCCAAACATCGACTCGGACCAATATAATGTTGCAGTCAAGATACCCACCAACCTCTGTGTAGCAAAAAATGTGTGACCAAAAATGCAAGGAAAGCTCAACGTCAAATAACTGCAGTCAAAAGAGATGGCCAGAGCATTCTTTACACGACCCTCACAGCTGCTCACAGAGAGCACTCTTCACACAAAATTTCTCGCTCACTACGTAGTAATGAAGAAGTAGTTGCCTTTCAGCGAGCACGAAAGAACAACTAATACAATGAGAAGTGTCAAGAAGCTGAAGAGAAAAAAGATGCCGCCTACAGGGCCACGTTGCGGTCGGCCGAAAGGCGAGCTTTGTAGGGCCGCTAAAGGGCACTGAAGAAGGAAGCGAGAAGAAAAGAGAGTCCAGAAAAATGTGAGTGCGAAGAGCCTGAGATGCTGGTCGACAGGAAAAACTACTGAAAATTTTCTCAGCTGGGCGACTTATGGGAGGTTTTAAGACCAAACCAAGGCTAACTCCTGTAAGAACAACAATAGCAATCTAGAGACCGCCGTCCAGAACGTGCTTAAATTATGGAGGAAAGAATTTTCCACCCTATTAAATGGGAACAATGGGAATTTATGTATGTTCTGTCTAATCCACAACAAAGCCGATACCGCCGTACGCGCCAACTACCGCGGGATTAGCCTTCTAAGCATAGGTTTAAAGGCCTTGTCGATTGTATTGTGTGAAGCCACCGCCAACGAACATACCGGGCCTTATCAGTGCGGATTTAGACCAGGCAAATCCACCATAGACCAAGTAAACTCAATACGCCAAATCTTGGAAAAGATCCGCGAGAATATGATCTACACTCACCATCTGGTCTGGGTCTGGTGACCCCGCGAAACTGATACGGCTTTGTAAAATGACGTTGACAAAACCAACAGCTCCGTCAGAATTGGAGAAGGACCTTCGAAGCCGTTTTCTACCAAACATTGTTTCATGTGATTTCTTCAACCTGATGTTGGAGAAGATAATACGAGCTGCAGAACTGAACCGGTCAGGAACAATTTTCTACAAGAGCGTGGAATTGCTAGCGTACGCCGATGACATCGAAATCATCGGTAACAAGCACCGCGAAGTCATTTCTGCCTTCTCCAAGTTGGATAAATAAGCAAAGCGATTGAGTCTGGTGGTCAACGGGGATAAGACGAAATATCCCCTGTCACCAAACATTAAAGACATAAGCGTACAAAATACACAAAAACTTTCAAGATAATTAAATTATAAATAAAATTAAATTAAATTAAAACTTGTGTTACCCACCCCTACTGAATGCAACATCTGCCTTGCGTATTTCCTTGT
>NW_016169966.1:0-181 GCF_001687245.7 Rhagoletis zephyria
GGCTCGCTGAAACCCAACTACTTCTTCGGCGGCGGTACTTAGTGAACGGGAAATGTGGTTCCACTGCTCGCATATGTCGAATTGTTGAAGAGTGCTCTCAGAGAGCAGGTGTGTGAGTCGAGTGGCGAATAAATTGGCCGTCTGTTGTGATTGCAGCTTTTCGACGTTAAGCTTTCCTTGC
>NW_016169966.1:4140-6949 GCF_001687245.7 Rhagoletis zephyria
GATCTAAGTGAAGTAGGCATTTACGAATTCTCGCGCTTTCTAAACCTAACCAACTGGTTCCACTTCTAGGCGAACGGACGGGTTCGAATTCGAGCTCTCAATTGGTATCACAACGGCCCCACTGGGTCTAAGTGTGCCTCTCTCCTATGCTGGATGAAGGCAGCCGCATCAACCTAACCCTAACCCCTACCTTTTCCAACTATAATTTCAGTTCTCTCACATTTCCCCTAATTTAATGGAATAAGCCTGTAAGTTTTAGTGCGAATTTTTTAATTAAGTGTGATAACGTACTTTCACAGTGAAAGAGAATAATTAAATCATTCACTGCTACTTTTATTAAATTAAAATTTTGTATAAAGATATTTATATATTATTAGTTATATAATCGATATTTTAACAAATAATATGTGTGTATATTAATTCATTAAAAAAAAGGTCGTGTCTGTACCCTTTTGTTTATTCATCCAGCTTTTGTGAATGTGTTAAAAGTTACTCTTCGACTTTGTATATTTGTTTTAAAAATCAAATTTATTAACAAAAAAGGACAAAATTAATTTAAAAGTTTATTAACAAATTAATTTATAATTAATTAGTGATTTATCAACCTATCATTTTAAATATAATTAAATTTTAAAACCAAAATTTAAAAAAGAACAAATATTTATTAACAGCAACTAATATAAATAATTTCATATTAATATAGCTAATTCTTATTAACATTTTTTTTTTAACTTTTAATATATTTTTTTGTCTATAAATGTATACATAAATATTATTTGTGTTAATTTAAATTATTATTACTTATATTTATTTTGTACACTTCTCCAGTTTATTTCAAAGTGCAAAGATCACCAAAACGTACACGCAACTTCACAACAACAACAGAAAATCTACATTGAAAACCCAATACACACTTCCAAATGAAAATAACTTGAGTCCGAATTTATTAAAATCTATGAAGTTGCCTCATTTTTGGGAAAATTGTCCTGAAGCATGGTTTCTCCTTGTGGAAGGACAATTCGAAATTTACAATATACGGGATGATAATATGAAATTTGAAAACGTTTTAGTTGTTCTTCAAAGAGAGTCAATTTATAAAATTATGGATGTTATCAGTCCGCCTCCTTTGATTAATAAATATGAAACAATTAGGAAAGTATTATGTGAAAGATTTTCTATTAGCGAAGAGAAGAGGTTAGAACAATTATTTTCAAATACCGAACTAGGAGATCGGTTACCATCAGAACTTTATAGATATATGGAATCTTTAGTAGGCTCTAAATCAATTGTCAGTAAAAAACTTTTATTTAAAATAAGTAGAGTAGAAAGTTACCACAACAAATAAAAATTCATATGACTTCTTGTAATAATCAAAGTACTGAAGAAATTATTTATCTTGCAGATAAATGATTTGATTTGATAAATAAACCCCAATAGTCTAAATCTTTTAATGTCGCTAGTATAGGAAATAATAGTAACATTCTTGAACATTAGCATTAGAAATTTAGCTGAGTTAACTACAGCCATTTACCAAAATCTTAACAAAATTACAGAAGATATTAATGAATTACAAATTAGATCAAGATCTAGAGATAGAGATAGAAGTCGTTCTAAATCAAGGAAGTTTTCTAGATCTAGAAACGATATTAACCAAAATATTTGTTGGTATCATAGAAAATTTAAAAATAATGCTTTTAAATGCTTTCAACCATGTAATTTTGAGAAAAATAGAAACGAAGAACATTCTAATGTTTTAAACTTGATCGTTCCATTATGATGGTACCTAATAATAGGAATGAAGTTAAACCATCTCGACGTCTATTTATTTATGATAAATCCAATAAATTAAATTTTTTAATTGATACTGGTGCAATCGTTTCGGTCATTCCTTCTTCAAAATTCAAATCACATAAAATAAATTCAGATTTAGTTTGACTGCAGCTAACGGTTCTTCTATTAAAACTTATGGTACACAACTTTTAAAATTTGATCTAGGTTTAAGACGCGATTTTTAATTCCCTCTCATATTAGCGGATATTTCAACACCAATAATAGGCGCAAACTTTTTGGAGAAATTTGGTATATTCTTCTTCTTCTTTATTGGCGCTGTAACCGCCTAAGCGATTTTGGCCGAGTCCAAAACAGCACGCCAGTCATTTCTCTTCTGTGCTAACTGACGCCAATCGGAAATACCAAGTGAAGCCAAGTCCTTCTCCACCTGGTCTTTCCAACGCAGAGGAGGCCTTCCTCTTCCTCTGTTACCAGCATCGCGGCCCGCATTGAATATTTTCAGAGCAGGAGCGTTTCTGTCCATTCGAACGACATGGCCAAGCCAGCGGAGCCGCTGATTTTTAATTCGCTGCACTATGTCTAAATCGTTGTAAAGCTCATACAGCGCATCGTTAAATGGTCTGCGATATTCGCCATCACCAAGGTCCATAAATCTTTCGCAGAATCTTTCTCTCGAAAACTCCAAGAGCCATCTCATCAGATGCTTTCATTGTCCATGCCTCCGCGCCATACACCAGCACAGGCATGATGAGTGACTTATAGAGTGTGATCTTTGTACGACGAGAGAGGACTTTACTTCTCAATTGCCTACTCAGCCCAGAGTAGCACTTGTTGGCAAGATTTTCCGCTGAATTTCAAGGCTGACATTATTATTGGTGTTAATGCTGGTTCCCAAATAAACGAAGTCGTCTACTTTTTCAAACTTGTAACTGTCAACAGTGACGTGGGTGCCAAGACGCGTATGCTCTGACTGTTTGTGTGCTGACAGGAGATACTTCGTTTTGTCCTCGTTCACCAC
>NW_016169966.1:7922-16540 GCF_001687245.7 Rhagoletis zephyria
CCTTTATGCCGCGATGTCTGAATTTGGTATCCCCGCGAAACTAATACGGCTGTGTAAAATGACGTTGAGCAATACCACCAGCTCCGTCAGAATAGGGAAGGACCTCTCCGAGCCGTTTGATACCAAACGAGCTTTCAGACAAGGGGATTCCCTTTCGTGTGATTTCTTTAATCTTATGTTGGAGAAGATAATAAGAGCCGCAGAACTGAACTTCTCAGGCACAATACTTTACAAGAGCGTACAATTGCTGGCGTAAGCCGACGACATCGATATTATCGGTAAAAACAAGGGCTACGTCTGTTCTGCCTTCTCGGGATTGGATAGAGAAACAAAAAGAATGGGTCTGTCGTGGAGGCTGAATTTTCCGACAGTGGCGCCAAAGATCCCTTCCTTGCCCACCTTGGCATTAAAATCGCCAAGCACGATTTTGACATCGTGTCGGGGGCAGCGCTCATATGTACGTTCCAAGCGCTCATAGAAGAGATCCTTGGACGCCTCATCCTTCTAGAGAAGGAGCGAGATGTTGAAGAATCTAGCTTTGATGCGGATTGTGGCTAGACGTTCGTCCACCCGGGTGAACGCCAGTACTCGGCGACGGAGTCTCTCTCCTACCACGAGTCCAACACCGAAATTGCGCTCCTTTACGTGGCAACTGTAGTAGTCATCGCAAGGCTTCACGCTTACTTTTCCTTGCCCCGTCCATCGCATTTCTTGGATGGCGGTGATGTCAGCCTTTGTCTTCCGGAGGACATCAACCAGCCGGGCAGAGGCACCTTCCCCATTAAGGGTCCGGATATTGCAGGTGCATACCCTTAAATCATAGTCCTTTATACGTTTGCCGTGGTCGTCATCAGAAAAAGGGGGTCTCAACCGAGGCTGTTTTTTTTTTGCATTGGGCGGGGTTTTAACGTGGCGGGACCCAAACCCAGCGCGCGCGAAATTTTACGCCTTCTCACTTTACCCCGCTCCCAAACGGGTGTTTGGTTGCTACCCAGAGGATACGTGGATATAAATATCCGGACGTTGTGAGCTGCGATTTGAACCGTACGGACAAGAATCGCTTCTGGCCACTCCCAGGTGAATGTCAGTCAAAAGTTTTCCACTTCTGCGCACGGATCCATCCTTGGTATATTAGTTGATATTAAAAATAGAGCAATTACTGATTCAACAACAAAATTTAAAGTTTCTGGATCATCTGGTTTTTGCGATATATTTTCAATAAGGATACCCATTTGTGAAAATAAATTTTCTAAACTTTTAAATGATTTTCCTTCAATTACTTGTGAACCAGATTATACTAAACCAGTGCAACACCAAAGGGTTCACAGAATCGAAAAAAAACCTCGTCGTCTTGATCCAATTAAATTTAAAATAGCAAAAACTGAATTTGAAATTTAGTTCAAACAGGTATATGCAGGCCTTCACATTCTCACATTGCATCTCCTTAACATTTAGTTCCAAAAAAAGAACCAAATGTTTGGAGACCTTGTGGAGCTTATAGAATACTTAATTGCATTACTATTCCAGATCGTTATCCATCGTCAGGTTTAGAATTTGTGTTTGTCTATATCGATGATATTCTTGTTGCAAGTGATAATGAAGATCAACATATTGAGCATTTCAAATCTGTATTTGAAAGACTTGAAAAATATAGTTTGAATATTAAACCCAGTAAATGCATATTTGGAGCAAATAAATTAGATTTTCTGAGTTATGTAATTTCAAGTGAAGGAATCAGACCTTCTGTCGAACGAGTTGAAGCAATAGTAAATTTTGAAATTTTTCGTTAATTACTACCATAGATACGTTAAAATGTTAGCAGCAGAACTTAGTCCTCTGCACGAAATGTTAACATTAGCAACAAAAAATACTCTTAAACAATTAAATGGGACAGAAAATACAATTTGGGCTTTTGAAAATGTGAAGAAACTTTTTACACAGAAGACTTTACTCACTCATTTTGATAAAAATGGTAAATTATCACTTGCTGTCGATGCATCGAATGTAGCAGTCGGGGCGGTTTCACAACAAATGAGTAATAACACTTTGGAACCACTTGCATATTTTTCAAGAAAATTATCCCCTACAGAAATTAATTACTCCACATTTGACAGAGAACTTTTAGCAATCTACAATTCAATTAAACATTTTCTAGAAGGTAGAATACTCACTATTTACACTGATCATAAACCTTTAACACATATTCTAATTTCTAAATCAGACAGATCACCTCGACAAATTCGACACTTCCCAATAAACATTTAGGTTTGAGCTCAACTTGAGGTTAAGTTGATAACTAAGATAATTCTCAAATCTCCAACGTTGTTTCTCAACAGTACCTCAAGTGGAGCATCATAGCGTTCTCAACAAAAAGGGCATTTTTCTTTGTATGAAAAAAGGACTGTTTCTCAAGTTGAGAAAATGCTAGTTCTCAACTTGAACTCCAATGTAATTCTCCAATTGGTCTCAAACATATCATTCAAATACTGAAATTGAAATAGTAAAATACCTTCTACCTTTTTGATTGAAACGACATACATAGATGAATTTAAATATTAATTTTTAATTTTGTTACACCTTTCTATTATGTAGTTAATCAATATCGTATTACAATAATTCACTTCAGTATACAGTACGACAGTAATTTTGCCACTTGATTCACTTCGCGTTTTATTTTCTTTCCAGATTATTTGAGGATACTTTGAAGATTATTTACTTTTTGTTGGTAATTTTCGTCTTTATATAGCTTTCGTTTTCACTTGACAATTAAAAATTCGCTTTTCTATCACTTTTTACGTATCTGCGCGTCGGTTAGAGATGAGTTGGAGAATGATGTTGGCTATTAACTTGAGAACTATGAATTTCTCCAAGGTTGGAGAAATATTTTTTTGGTGTTTATTGGGTTAGAGTACATTGCACAATTTACAGATGACATTCAATACATTTCTGGAAAAGAAAACATAGTTGCTGATATCCTTTCACGTATTCCAGATGTTGACATGATTTTAGCCCAAGACAAAAATTTTCAAACATTATTCGAGGAACAACAAAAAGATCAAACACTTTATGACATAATATCTGACCAAAATTCCAACAGTAATTTAAAAGAACTTATTATTCCAGTACTTAATCTTAAAATTTGATGTGATATTTCTCACCAACCTTTTAGACCATTTGTTCCGAATTCTATGAGAAAAATCATTTTTGATAAAATTCATTCTTTATCACATCCGGACATCCGTGTCCGTACCACTAGACGATTGATTCAATCAAAATATGTTTGGNTTATTATTCCAGTACTTAATCTTAAAATTTGATGTGATATTTCTCACCAACCTTTTAGACCATTTGTTCCGAATTCTATGAGAAAAATCATTTTTGATAAAATTCATTCTTTATCACATCCGGACATCCGTGTCCGTACCACTAGACGATTGATTCAATCAAAATATGTTTGGCCTAATATGCGCAAAGAAATCAATAATTGGACTTCTACTTATATAAGTTGTCAATAATCTAAAATTTCTAAACATACTAAGACGCCTGTGCAAAAAATTACCTTTCCATCTGGACGATTTGAACATATTCATATGGATCTTGTTGGGCCATTACCTGTGTCAAAAAAAAAATCATTACATTTTAACTATCATTGATAGACACACACGTTGGTCAGAAGAAAATCCACTTAGGGATATTTCAGAAAATTCTATACCCAGCAAACAATTAGGTTTGATATACATTTGAGAATGATTTGAAATCAAAGCCTTTCTCAAATGTCAAACGTTTGAAAATGATTTGATATTGATTTGAAAATTAAAGCTTTCTCAATAAAAAGGGGAGCTTGATCTACATTTGAGAATATGGTTAACTCGCAAATCAAATCAGGTTATTTATCAATTGTACTTCAAATGTGGAAATAAAACTTATTATAAGAAATGTATATTTCATATTTATTTTTTCTTCGCGAGGCACAGTGGCCAAAAGTCGAAGCGTGGTACAATTGTAATCAAACCTTTATTTTGGTTGCTGGTTTTAAATTTCACCACATAATTTCGAAATTCAAAATGGCGGATCCATAATGGCTGCTGTGTACGCTTAAAATAATAAAATTTTTAGCAAACCTAAGGTAGTTAAGTATAAAAGGTCATATTTTCTGCTTTTTTGTTATATAATGCGATGTAGCGGTTAGCAATATACGCTATCATTCCGCAGGGCCTGGGTTCAAGCCCAGTTCCCGACCAACATCAAAAAATAAGAAACAAACAAGTTTTTTGAAATAAAGTCGCCCTTTGGCAGGCAATGGCAAACCCCCGAGTGTATTCAGCCACGAAGAACAGCTTCTCATAAAAATAAAATCCCCGTTCGGATTCGGCGTAAAACTGTTGGTCCCTCCCCTTTGTGCGCCAACATCAAGGCGCACGCCACAAATCGGAAGAGAAGCTCGGACAAATACTAAGGAGGTCTTAATGTTTGTTTCTAAAAATCTTTATGTTCAAATTTACACGGGAACTGCGGGATTTTGAACTAATCAATAAAGAAGACATACATATTTGTTGGTACAGGAATATATTTTTAAGATAACAATTTTGTACACCGTCAGCCTCGCAGTCATCTGAAGTATTCAAGCTCATATCTATATTTTCTGACGGCAATTCCGCATCCGCATTTACAACTGTTGATAATAATTTAATGGCATCTGACGTCAGTTTATGATTTTGTTTTGGTGGGTTTAAACGTAAAATTGAAATGACAGGGTCCGAGGATACAAGCAGCTGATATTTTTTAATATCCTTATTCCTTGACTCTTGGGCTTCTTCGGAAAGTTGCCCAATTGGCAGGGGTGTCCATTCAATAATGAGAGGCCGATGGATGACCACTCTAATATAGTAATACTTTCTGACATCATTTAAATTCTAAAAACATCCAATCTTTAAACATCAAAATCTTGACAGAAATAATTTTTTACATAATTTGAATCATTTAAACATAAAAAAATTAAGAATCTCGTATAAAAACTGATGTCCAAACTACAGTGGCGGCTTGTGGCAGGTGGTTTTAACCAAGGTGGATGGGAAAAACTTCAATTTATATGAAATAGAAAATTAGACCGCCCATCTCGACCACTCTCGTAACTATTTTCCTAATCCATCATAACCCTGTAGGGAAAACACGAACTAGTGAACCAAATTTCTAGTTCAGTACTAGTTATTTTTCGCCAAAAGCAACCACTCCGATAGTAACTAGTCACGCACCAGTCCAAAAGCAATGAAATGTGGTACTTTCACTAAACTATTTTATTTCAAATTTTAAACGCAGGGAAGGTAATCATTATGAGAAAAATAATTTAAATCAGCATTTAATCGTTATTTTATGAATTATTATTGAGTTTTATTTTTTCGCTCAAACGGAACTAATTATTATTTGATTTTTATTTTTGGGATTACAAATAATGATTATTTTATGATTTTTATTTTTTCGCGCAGAGGTTATCATTAATTTTGAGTTTTATTTTTCCACTTAAAAATAATGACAATTTATAAAATTGAAAAGGCCATACATACGCAACCTACTGAAATTTTGACCTTAAATCTAATGTACTAAGCAAACGTCAAGCTGTGAGGTTGTACTTTATTGTGCTCTGATTTTGGCTTTCTACTTACTAAGTTCATTGTGCTAATTCTGTGTTAAAGTAGTGATAAAAAGTGCTTATGAGCATCAGAGTGTGAAATAATTGAAGCTAAGTGAAAGTTATTGGTTTTATATTAAAGTAAATTTGATTAAATTTCATAGCATACATTCTAATTTTGCCGAGTCATTTGTTGCTATCATTGTTGTTGTATCCTTTGTAGTTAACTTTCATTTTGTTTTTGCACATTTGTTCTACTCTTTTTGTTTACTTCTTCTAGTAATTCTTGTCACAGCTGTTTGCGTTGCGTTTATTAAGTGTTATAATTACAGTGATACTCAAACTGTTCGCTACATTTATTTAAAGCTATTTACATCAGCTCCATAATTGTTATAATTTATTTTGTTTGGCTTTTGTTAACGAGTGTATTACATAAATCTTTCAATATGAAGTGTGATCTTGATACTTGCCAAATTAAAAGCGATTCAGAACGCTACTTATCGTGCTGGCTGTGTGATGGTATTTACCATCTGAAATGTGCTGGTTTGACGGGAAGAATTCTGGACGCTATTAATGATGGCAAGGGCCTTCGCTGGTCTTGCGTAAAGTGCAGGTCAACCGAAGTTGATCTTTTCAAGCTATTTAGGCAAACCAGAAATGGTTTTACAGAAATAGGAAGGGAATTGTCGGTACTGACAGGAAAATTTAAGCATTATGAAAATATGTTTAAATCATTCAAATGTCCAGCATCAGAATCCTCAGCCTCAAAAGACCGTGTAACGAAATCTGCTTCGGATAATAAAGAGCCTGAAGTATCTTCCCCTTCCCCCATTGAAGTGGTGGCATCATCTTCAAAGCGTCCACCGCCTTCCCTATCTTCAACTGCTAACGCAGAAACTCAGCCCCCTCCACCGGTAGTCCAGTCTGATACGAGAAACTAGTTGTGGTTCCGCCAAAGAAGTCAATCTTTGTTTCTAGATTTTCGAGAGACACTACCGAAGACGATATAAAGCTTTACATCTCATCAAAAATTTCAACTGTCGACTTAAGCATCAGAAAATTTAATTTTAATTACGAAAGAAATATTGCTTCATTTAAAATTGACGTAAATTTAGATAATTTTAATGCGCTGCTTAGTAGTTCTTTTTGGCCCCCCGGAGCTTTCGTTCGTGAATTCGAATATAGGCCCAAAAAAATAAATAACTTAGCTAATATTCCCCGTCATAACACTGAATCAAAAAACTAATTATTAAATCTGCTTTAAGTTTTTATTACCAAAATGTAAGAGGCTTAAATACTAAATTAACGAACTTATACTTTAAAGGCCTTGGATGTAATTATAATATTCTTTCTTTTACTGAAACTTGGCTGAAACCTCACTTTTTCAATTCAGAGATTTTTCCAAATAATTATCATATCTATAGACAAGATAGGGAGGACAGAATCGGCGGTGGCGTACTCTTCGCTGTAGACTCTTCAATACCATCTGAAGAAGTTAGTCTTCCACACATTGATTCAGTACAGTTCAAATGCATTCGTGTACAGGCTGGAAAAGGATCTATTTACTTAGCTCTGTGCTATATCCCTCCCCGATCTGACACATTGGTGTATTCACGACTCATCTCTTTACTGAAATCAGTTAATTTACTGACTAAACCTTCTGATTCAATGATTATGTTGGGTGATTTTAATTTACCAAGCATATCATGGAACATCATTGACAATGATATCATACCTTTCGCGTCTAGTGCAACAACGTATTTTTAGAGGAGATGGCTGAACTCTGCCTAACTCAGGTTAATGTACTTCACAATAAGTTTGGTAGAGTATTAGATCTTGTTTATGTTGATGATGCATCTAAGTCCGTTGTAAATAAGTGTGATCCACTAGTTTTGCCCGAAGATGTCTACCACCCTGCTATGGAGGTATCTTACGAAGTTATAAGTGATGGTCAAAATCGCAGTACCCAAGCATACGAGCCAAATATTCGCTTTGATTTTTCGAAAGCCAACCTTAAAATGCTTAACAAAGAACTGTCTAAATTGTCGTGGCCTGCATTTAAAGAAAATATTGAACAAAGCGTTGCACTTCTTAACTTTACTTTACATAAATTATTTGAAAAGCATGTGCCTAAACGTATGTATGTTCCTGAAGAGCAAATACAGTTATGGTTCACTAAAGAACTGAGAAATTTGAAAAACAGAAAGTCGCGTTATTTTAGATTACAAAAAAAAACCGGTTTAGACTCATACTATGTAAAATACTCACTTTTGCGTCATAAGTTTTTTGAATTAAACAAAAAGTGTTATAAAGCTTACTTGTGTAAAATCAAACGGCGTATAATATATAACCCCAAATCATTTTATGACTTCGTAAACTCCAAGCGAAATGTACGTGGGTTTCCTTCCGCCATGAAGTATCAAAATACCGTCTCTAGTGATAATCAAATAATTTCTAACATATTCGCTCAGTTTTTTAAATCCAATTATTCTATTAACTCACATGCTAACATTGACTATCCTTTTAAACTATGTCCAATGAACTCAATAAATATCCCAGTAATATCTCCCGATGATGTAGTAGTTTATCTGAAATCCTTAAAGCGGTCCTTCAGTTATGGTCCTGACCAGATTCCTACTTGAATTCTTATAAATTGTTCTGATTATCTCTATGAGCCGTTAAAAGCGTTATTTAATTTATCTCTTAAAGAGGGCGTTTTTCCAGCTATATGGAAGGAATCGTTCATAACCCCGTTACATAAAAGCGATAGCAGATCTTCAGTGGAGAACTACCGGGGAATAGCTAAGCTTTCTGCAATTCCTAAATTATTTTAAGCAATTATAACAAATCAGTTGACGCATTCTATCTCTTCTAGCATTTCATATAGTCAACATGGATTTGGCAAGGGCAAATCAACTTCTACAAATTTACTCGAATTAACATCCTATATCTCAAAAGCATTTAGTGAAAGCAAAACTGTTGATGTTATATA
>NW_016169967.1:0-1984 GCF_001687245.7 Rhagoletis zephyria
CATTAACAGTGCTACTCGTATTTCCATTATCGTACAACCTGCCCCTGCTGCCCTTGGGCTCATTGGTTTGTTGCTGCTATTGCGGTTGTTGCTCATACTTCGACAAACCACTACAACCGTGTCTCTCAGCTTTAACTACCTGTTGTTGCTTCAGGCACTGTTTGATTTTCATTTTGCTTCAATAACATGAGTATGTTTTCATTTAGCCTACCCGTTTCTTTCGATCTTCCCTTAATATACTCGTACAAAAAGGAAAGGAATTTTTTTACAAAACTACTCAACATCTAAGGCAGAGGACATAGTGGAAAGGTGAGAAAAGTATCGAACAAAGCGCCGAATGAGAAAAGTTTATAGTGAGGCATCGAGCTCAACATTTACCAATAATAACTTAGCCGTAGATTTCTCGAATAAGTTTTTTACTATTTTAAAAACGTATTTGTGTTTTGTTTTGACAAACAGTAGGTACAGTACAATCCGGATTGAATGAACTCCGGCATAGCGAAAATGCTCGCTCGAGTGAACACGAAATTTCTTTCATTGAGTAGTCTGTAGAGTGAAAAAACATTAAGAATACAAAAAAATGTATGCAAGCGCTATCGAGTGGGCCGATTACAACACTAATTCCTTTGATAAAATTTGTTTATTTAGTGAATGCACTAATTGGACGGTTTGTCGACATTTGTACTATATATATATCGCACTAATTGTTTCCTCACTTTTAATGATTTAAAGATGTTTTGTGGAATGTTGTCACATACCGAAAAGTGGATCTGATTTTCGAGAGATCCGTTTTTTTTTGTAACAAAGACTTTACTTGCATACATCGAACATAGCGAAGAAAACAAAATATTTTAATTTGACCGTCAGAAGTCTACATAAATTTGTATGGATAATTAATTATGCTTGTGAAAAAGCTCGTTTATACTAACTGTTATCCTTGTGTACGTTCTTACATCTTATACGTGTGTATAAACTAAAATTGCAAAATTGATGTAACTTATTTACTAAAAACCCCTTAACCGATGACCAGCGAGCGACCGCAAATGAAAATAGTCGCATTGGTATGTCCGAATTACTTTTGACAGTGACTGAAAATTAATAAGTGGATAGATGTACAATGCTAATAAAATCAAGTACGGTCTTTTATGCGTTTTATATTTCCATTTTATTAGACCGGCGACAGCAAGGCATTGTCGGCTAACTCTAGCATTAAAAAAAAGCTGATTATTAAATGCAAATTATGGTGAAAATAATTAACTGTGCTCACGCTACATTTACCCAAAGTATAAGTGAAACCATTCGTTTCTGCTTTTTTACACTGATTACAAATCTACTTCTACTTTTGTGTCATAAGCCTGCGCTAAGTGGAATTACTTAGAGCAACTTAGAGTATGAGCTCTTTTTAATGGAGTAACTTACCTGCAAAAATTTTAGGACCTGGTGATCTAGTAGAATGTAGTTTTAAAGTACTTACGTATGTGCAAAAGGACCAGGTTGCATACTAGTAAGTTGTTTTGCTGACCTGGACCACTTCAAACGTAAAAAACTGATATATGTATGTGTTGAATACCACCTCTTTGTGGCCCATCGACAATAGGATTCGGTTGCCGAATGTGAATATTATTAAAGCGAATTTTAAGAAAATGTATTTTAAATAATAGATTTCACTATTTAAATTTAAAAAGCAGCTTTAAAAGTAATAAAATTTTTGGTTTATGAAAAATCTTATGAAGTTCAGTCCATGGTCCAAAAGCAGTAGTATTAAGCAGCATTGGACCAGAGGTGGTCAGGTCCAATGACATCGCAAAGTTAATGCAACCATATTTTTGACGTAGAATACGTCTTACCTTAAGGTATGGGGGCTATGTTCAAATGTTGTAGTTGTAATTTTTAGAGCTTCACAAAAACGCTTATTGCACGAGAACTAATAAAGCGATTTCAAAGAAAAGTGTGGCGTTTCAAAGATAAAATTCCAAACCTGTCG
>NW_016169967.1:11532-16536 GCF_001687245.7 Rhagoletis zephyria
AACCTCAGCCAACGGCGAAGAATATTTAACTTACGAGTGGGGAATAGCTCATTTTCCAATTTGATCCATATGGAGAGAGCCCTATTTTTTTCCGCATCTGAAACTCCGGGANTGGGGAATAGCTCATTTTCCAATATGATCCATATGGAGAGAGCCCTATTTTTTTCCGCATCTGAAACTCCGGGACTACCACTTTAGAGCGTAAAAGGTGCGCCAAACTATGCAATAATTGAGCATATTTAAAAATAGCGAAACACTAGGATAAATTTGGTGGAAGGTGCGAATTATTGCTGAAAAATCCATACAGCTTTTGGAGCTATGTATACGCTGCGAAGAATACAGCAGGTTTTGTTGAAATATGTTGCACACGCTTAGTTTTTGGTCACCCTGTGTATTAGTAAACACGTTCATTTTTCAACATTCTTCCTATTTTTTCACCCACGTTTTTTTTTTAATACAAATTTCAAATTAGTTTATTACTTAGTCGACAGTCAAACAAGGACAAGTAAGTGCATTATACTAATTCCTTGGTTGCTTAAATTCCGAAAACTATATTTTTCATCACGGAGGAAATAGGGTGTTTATCCAAAGGAATAAAAAATAGTTTAATAAAATCTTGTTTACGCCCATTTTATATACTAAATAGCCTTGTTTGAAAAACTGATATTACGTTAAAAAATGTTTCTTATAATTCGACATTGTCGTTAGCTGCTAATCCGCTTTTAAGTCTTGTATCATAATTTCTTCAAATATGTACAAATAAAAATAGTAATAATAGATTGGCGCTTACATAATTTGTTAGTGCATGGCCGATTTGTGGCGTGCGCCTTGATGTTGCCACATAAAGGGGAGGGACCCCAGTACAGTTTTACGACGTCTGAAAATCTGTTTTTCATGGCTGAATACACTTGGAGGCTTGCTATTGCCTGCCGAGGGGCAACCTTTTTTAGAAAAGAAACGTGTATATATATGATTTTATACTAAAAACTAAGCCACAGCGGCCGCCATCTTCAAGTGCTTAAATAAACTTAAAATACACTTAGAAGAATGTAGAAAATATTTCATTTGCTAACTTGTAAGACGGGTTATGAATATTACTGAATAATATGTCCTCCAATTTTGAAGTTCTTAACCCAAATTTTTAATTACACTGTACAGCATAATTTTTACAACAGAATAACCATGATATAATTTCGAAAGAGGATGATGACGTTTTTCCCTGACCAAAGTCATAATCCAGTACGTCTGAGTTTTATTTAATTTAAAGTCAAAAGTTGAGGGGTTCATGACATTTCTCTGACGTAAAGTGAAACATGTGTCACCGACCTTACTTACTGTCGAAGTGATTGTCAGAATCACTCTGCGCAGTGTTTCATTAAGAAAATGGATATATGTTATGGAGCTGATCAAAATAAAAATAATTAAGCTAAAAGTTCCTATGAAAGTTTGACAATCTTTTGATGTTTTGATATCTTGCATAAGTATTTTTTTTTTTTTTGTATGTTGGATGAGTAAATTGTGCCTGTAACGGTTCGATAAGAGATATATCTATGTATTTTTAGTTTTCCACTTTGCTGAGTAAAAGGATAGTTAAATATAAATTTTTTAATAAACAGGCAAATCTATGCAATAGATTTTGTATTTTACACACGTACGTATGTATGTATGTATATGTTTAAATATGTATATGTATGTACATATTCTAGGCATATTGTACTGCTGCAATAGTTTAACATGGCGTATGAGCAACTCTTAATAGCCGCTTTGGATGGTATGGATGTACGGGTTAGCTGCAATGGATTTATGTGATTTTTTCGACACACAAATTCTGTTCACAAAGCATGCACAGCCATGCACTTTCATATATTTAATTTAATAAACACGCGCATAAATTCAAATTCCACTGAAATATTAAAACTACATATGCATATTTCCATTCGTTCAAGCTTTTTTTTGCACAGCACAAAATTTTATTGCTATTTTTGGAATTTTTATGAGCGTAATGGAAATCTGTTCAATATGCAAGTGCAGCAACAGTACAACTCACTTTTAACCCGCTCCGAAGCGTTTTGCATTGCACATAAATCTGTCAAGTGCGACTTAAATATACTGCTGACTACCGCATTGTGCTGCCCGGCACTCTTGACCTCCTCGCGCTCCTGTTGAAACTATTTTTGCTTGCATAAAAATATGCATATAAATACAGCAACTGCTTTATACATATTGATATAGTGCACATGTGTGTGTGTGTGTGTCTTTAATATATGCATAAGTACAGTTATAAATATATTTTTATACATACATACATATGTACATACTTATGTATATCAATATGTAATTTTGTATGTGTGTAAATATGTTTGTACATATATAGCTTCAGCTGCTTGGATTTTAAATAAAAAACCGTGCTTAAAATGGGTGTGGCATCTAGCGTGAGTGGCAAAAAATATGTCCACGCATTAATCCAGTATGGCGGGGTGAATGTCATAAATTTTGATTTTTGGCAGCAACACGAAGCTTATCTTTATTGCACGTCATCGTTTCGAATTTTTGCTGATGATGAATTTTTAAAAGCCAGGCTAGGTCAATGAGAGTAAATATAGCATATGAATACATACACCTAAGCAGGTACATATGTATATATGTACATAAATGGTATGTAACAAGGAACAAAGATTTGCTAAGTTTTGAAATAAAGTCTCAAAAATTTTGATGTTCATAAAATGTACTAGTAGTGGCAGAAATTGTGAAAAAATGGAGCAAAACAAGTAAAAACAAAAAAAAAACCTGGCAGATACATACATACACACTTATGAAATTTTTCCAAAAGCAGCAAAAGAAAATTTAAAATTTTAAAGTTTTCCTAATCCTAAATAAAAAAATTGAGTGAAGATGACACTAAAACAATTTTAAAAGTTACATAACGATTTATTTTTGGTCATTTAAAATCTACGATGTAATCTAAGTGTCTGTGCTATTATCTGAATATAATACTACATATTTGTTTCAAAGGTGTTCTAGTATACTGTTCGGGTGTAAAGAAGTAGAGACCCTCTTGCTGCTTCCTTTTAAGTTTAACGTACAGGTTATACCGGATTTTGTACTAAAAGGGTCCTTGTATATAATACTATGGTTGGTATTGTATAAAAGATATTTAATAGAGTTTGAAAAAAAAACATTGCGTCAATCAAAATTCAGGGACATAAATGCGCCCTTAAGATTAAAATGACGTTCTTTTTAAGCAATATATGTATATGCCCATTTTACGCATAGTTTAGGTACAAAAACCTGAATTAACCAGTACAGAGTGGTCGAAGAAACAATGTTTTACGCGAAAAAGGCACATTTTAAAACTGTAATAAATTAACCGGAATAAAGAAATGTCTAACGAACACAAAACTGATTAGTATTTTCAATAATATCTCCTGGTACAGCCGTTGATTATTCCGTTACACCATTCAACGAAATCGATCATGGCACATTCTAACAGTTATGAGATGATTTATTTCTTAATTTTTTTTTTATGGAAACTTTCAATTATTATAGGAATTGCTGATTTTTTCTTACATCTTAAACCGGGAAAATAATGATTTCATATGAAACATTACAAAATAAAATTTAGTTGCTAAGTTATCAACACCTTGATAACACGGCTCACATTTCAAGAAATATTTTCTTCTAAAAGGTATAACTAATTAATATAGCCGAGTAGGATCTTTATTATTTAACAAAAAACTAATGCAAAGGTATAAGATCTAAGTTTAAAAATCCGCGCATGCTCGCGCCAAAACGAGTGACAGCCATTTTTATTTCACTACACCAACTTCAGCATTTGTACTATATAACATAAAGTGTATTCAAATATTAAGTGAGCCTTAAAACATAGTATGTTTCATTCTTGGAAAATGTTCCTTATTTTTAGAGAATTTGCAATTTACCTAACGTACCACCATTTGTAGGCATTTAAATTAATACATTCATGTAAAACGCATGCATATGGAATAGCCCCTTCGACCGTTGAAAACTATCAAGGTTTTAATTTAACGTAAATTCGTGACTAGCGTGTTTAAAACTTTTATTAGTAGCATTTTAAAAACTATTTGATAATTTTTAGGAAAACTAACAGTTTATTTGACAGCTGTCAACTATTCAAGTAAGGGAGTCTAAGTTCGGGCAGAGCCGAACATTAAATACCCGGCGAAAATATNGAAATATTAAAGTTTCAAGCATATCTGAAATTTACCATTATATGAAAAGCTGCCTCAATTTTAGTCCGATTTCAATATCAACGTTTTTCTTCTATGTGGCAAGTACAATAACCATACCGAGTTTGGTACAAATTGGTAGAACGGTTACCGAGATACATATATGTGATCATAAGTGGGCGGTGCCACGCCCATTTTCCAAAATTTTATCACAAATATATTTCTTGGTTAAGAATTGTTGCAAGCATCAATTTTGAATAGATTAGCTTTAATATTTAATGATTTATCGAAGATTTTGTATTTCTCTAAATTACCGTTATATGGGATTTGGGCGTGGTTATTGTCCGATTTTTTTATAGCAAGGCTAACAACCGTGCCAAGTTTGGATGAAATTGGTGTAGTGGTTACCAGGATATACACATGTAACCATAAGTGGGCGTGGCTATGCCTCTTTTCCAAGAATTTATAATATTCTTATTTTTCTCCTAAAAATTATTGTAAATATCAATTTCGAGTGAATAATCTTCAGTAGTTGCTAAAATATGCAGTTTTCGTATTTCTGAAAATTATCGTTATATGTACCTAGGGAAATAATGCATAATAAAAATTAATACTTTATATTTGATTATCCTTTAAAAATAATATTTAAAAATAATATTTTCATACAAGATTTTTAGGCACGTATTTGACTGTTCACATCTGAGTATGTATATGTAAGTGTGCATACGCACCCCAATCATGCAGAGCGCAGCTCTGAGAGCGGCGACAACACACACATACATACATAGTACAAATCGCG
>NW_016169968.1:0-11735 GCF_001687245.7 Rhagoletis zephyria
TGCAAAAGTTCACTGATCTCTTACTCCAGCCACCCCGCTTCCCTAAATCCATCCTTGAGCTACTTCTTAAATGCAAGCTGTATAAGATAGATTTCAACCCCTAGCGATTTGGAGATTTGACTATTGCCGCTGCCCGGATGTTAGTAAAAGTTCGCTTGATGCTTTTATGAGCTCAGGCTTCGTCTATGCACTCCACGATTATTGTGTGCAATAGGCATATTAAGTTTTCGAAACCCGGCCATAAGGACTTCTGTCTTCCACATGCAGGTCAATCAGTTTCTATAGCGTTCCTAGCAAAAATGAAGACAGATTTTCTCCATATCTTTGAAATGGTTGAAACGAAAGGGCCAAAGGATTTTGCCAGATTTTAGCCACTTGGGAAATGAACTCAATTTGGGCCTGCTCTCCCATGCTTGGAGTACATACATACATATGTACATCACTGTATGTATGGCTCGCCGTTTCCCAGTATTAAGATTGCGTCATTGATCCACGGAAGTAGATGGTCAGTAGTTCAAATACTCTTTCCCTTTTAGTTCTTGTGTATCCAGCAGTAACATACATATCTGCACAATCCGTAAACTTTAGAATTAAAACACGAATTTTGAAACACAAACTTGTCCCAAATTTATGTGAGTATGAATGACAACAACGAACAAAAGTGCCGCCACTTTTCCACCTTACAGAATCGTTGTGAAAGAGCGCCGATATTTTTTTATTTGCTTTCAGTCAAAATTTATTGGACAAATAATTTTAAATACAAAGAGCAAATCTTCCAACTCACCGCTCAGAAAAATGTCCGTAATTTAATTACTTATTTATTGTCCATTTACTACAGGTAAAGGTAAACAACCACATCAAAGTGATGTGGCAAACTTTTCACAAATTCAAAACATTGTAAAAAGTTAATTGGCAATTAGTGAAAATCTACCAAAAAAAAAAGCTGACAAAACTCGATGAAAAAGTTTCCAAAATGAATATGTATTTAACGAATTAATATATGTACATATTAGGGATGAAAATCTAAGTCTTCTAACAAAAATCAGAATTATGCAATGGACGCAATATAAATATTTCAGTGACAAAGGCAAAATTTTGCCAGATTTAGAAAAAAGTTAGTTTTTTTGCTGACTTACAACTTAATTTAAAAAAAACTAAATAAAGTAGAAATTAAGAGTTTTAAACCGTAAATACAAATAAAAGAACTTAGAACTAAAAAAATTTAAAAAACAATTTTATTATATACTAATGTACATACCTACATAGACCTCTAAAATTACTTTTTCTTCTTCTTGATTGACGCTGTAATCGCTTAAGAAATTAAAAAAAAAAAAATTTCGTCAATTGATGCCATTGGAAATTCGAAGTGAACGACCGTCCGCTTCCTCTGTCACCGACAGCATGGTCCGCGTTGAATACTTTTAGGGCTGGAGCGTTTGTGTGCATTCCTACGACATGACCGAGCCAGCGGAAATGCCGTATTTTAACTATCCGTCTATTCCGTTGTAAGGCTCATACAGCTCATCGTTCATCATATGCCTTCATTGTCCATGCTTCTGCGCCGTACACCAGCATAGGCGTTAAAAGGAGCTTGTAGAGTGTGAGTTTTGTACGACGAGAGAGGACTTTATTTCTCAATTGCCTACTCAGGCTGAGGTTCACCAGACTCACACGCTTTGCATCTCTGTATCCCTTGTTTTTACCAATGATGTCGATGTCGTCTGCATATACCAGGAATCCCTTTGCAAATTGAATTTGGCTCTGTATAGGACTGGTAAACTGCACTGCTCACTAAACTCAAATATGTAGATCCTTTTTACGAATTCGTAAGAAAATTGTGTTTGTTTCTAAAAATTTCACACTCTTGTTAGGCAAAAAAGGCACATTCTCTGCCCTTTGAGCTTTTTCAGGGGAGACGGTTGCCCAGAAAATCAGATGCCTGCATAAACCGAAAATAGGAAAAGAAGGCCAAAAACGTGCCCTTTAATAGGGTTGAGTTTAATATTAAACACATTTTTCGGCGTGGAAGAGCATCATTTTTTGGAAGAAACGAAATCACCATTAGACTTGTTACACAGTTTCTAAATGACCATAATATTATACCCAATTTTCACACAAACAGAAATTTCTGACCTATTTCTGAGTTATTATAACATAATTTATAAAATTATTATTAGTTATTATAACATAATATTTAAAATATTAGCCACTTTGGATTCGCCACTTCTCTTCTCGTTTGAGTTCATCCCTTCTAGCTTACCGAAACATAAGCAAATGCAAAGTTAGCTAGCAGCGATGTACATTGGCGAGTTTGGTTGCACCTCATCAATCTCTTTCGTTGCTTCTTTCGCTAAGTGTTGGCGAATCACAGGCGGCTACTTTTTTATGGTTTTTGTTCTTGCCTTTTCTTTGTTTTTGAATACAACGCGCACTTAATTTTTTTCTTTTGAAAGCTGCCCACTGTGAGTGCGAGAATAAATAATAGAATTGAAATAAATGATAACATTGGTTATCGGCAGCCATATAGCAATCAAAGAAGATAAGCAGTTATCGGTCTAATGTGCTAAAATACATACATACATACATACATATGTACATATGTATATAGATAAATATATTTTATTAACGAAATTTCAACGTTTAGTCTGCTACTGTCTACAGCGTCAAATGGACTTCTGAAACTTGCCTTCGACATTTAAATGATTTTGAAACATGGCTACAGCCCCGCGCATTATAGTACTCTCCAGCATACTGGTACTCCTGCTTGCTGCCAATATTTGTACAACAGCAGATGCAGCGAGTTTCGACTGGAGCTGCGCCGTAAATGTTTCCAATTTTGAATTCAATGTAACACGAGTGAGTTAGACTTGTTTTAATACCGTTTATGTTAATATACATACATATCGATGGTCCTATGCTATAACGATACAATTCAAAATTCAAAAAATAAAAAACCCTTAATTGGCTCATGGCTCTAATCTTTGTCGAATCCATGTCAAATCTTTAGTACTAACTTTAACATTCCTTACTGCTTACTTTAGTGAGGGATGGAAATGGATTAGATAAGGATTAGAGACAAGAGCCACTTAACAGCAGTAACAGTTTTTATTGCACAGGACCATCGATATATGTACATATACTATATACATATGTACACTCATATGGACATATACAGATATCTGGCATTTGGTACGAAACAGCGAGACTGCCAGAGACGGCAGTTCCGGCTTGCGTACAAGTAACTGCCCCACTTACGCCCGTCGATGGCAACTACAGCCTTCAGCTGAACTATTTCAATAACGTCAACAATGGTTGGAAGAATACAAGTGAAATTCTCGACTTTAATTGGGATGAAAAGACTCGAAATGGCACATTCGAAATTGTATATGTAAACAGCGTAGTCAGCATTACTGTAATTTTCAAGTTGATTGCAACAGATTATAATACAGTAGCGCTCGTATGCGGGTACTCGCCTTTAGCGCCGCAAGTCAGCATGATGAAGATACTAACCAGACATGCGCCGCTCAATTCGACGCTCGTTGACAAGATCAATGATTTAGCCAGTGCTTATGGCGTTAGCTCACAAATTACCTGGGTGGAACATTCAAGCAGGTGAGTGAGAGGGCGAGAATGCGAACTACATATGTACATATGTATACCTTTTCCAATATTTAATTTACTCATTTCCTAATTTCAGATGCAATTCAGCTAACAAAGCAATGCCGTCGGTGTTACTCGCTTGCGGTTTGCTGTATGGACTTCAGCAAGTTTTAAAATTGGTTTTACGATCAAAACCCATAAGGAATTAATCATCAATCAAATTTGCTATTCGCTAAGATTAGGCTGTAATAATAATGAAAATTAATGAGAGAATACCGTTATTTAACTCAACAAAAACAATTCAATCTTACCCAGGGGAAAAGCGCATATTTCAGTAGCAGATTGAGAACAAGTCAAATTAATAAATTAATGCAGAGGAGGAGACACTGAAATTGTGCAGGACACGAGTAGACGTTGTGTCAAAGTTGAATTGAGAAAAACAATAGACGACCGCTTTTAAATACATACATACTTATCTAGATGAGAAACTCCTTACTCAACAACTCCTTACGAGACACAACAGCGGCCAAGAATATTCATCGACTAAGTTGACGTAAATAAAATCAAATTAACTCATTACTCACATCTGGAGGCGCTTATACATACATACATTCATATGTACATACAAGTAAACGAGCTTAAATTAGGGCTAAATGCATTCATAGTAAACATTGATATCGATATCGCCAGCAGGCAAGCGTGCTCATGCCTGCGACAGATATTAGCAGAGCAAGCACCTCAGCCGCGGGCAGCAGCTCTTTTGATTGACTTGGTTAGAAGCATTGTATTACGCTGGCTGTATCAATAAAAACAGCAGCATTTTGCTGCTGCTACCAACAGTGTTGCCTGGTTGGCGGTTTGGTCTTCATTTGGACGATTTTTAACTGTCATTACGATTTGACAATTTCGACAAACAAATTGGCGATTTTTTCTCTGCGTGCCATTTTGACTGGTTTACCGTTTACCAGTTTACATAAGCAACTAAAAAGCTTGGCCAATTCGCAAAGTTTCTGTAACGTCACGCTAGCGCGTATGTTTACTAATATCTTTAAACCGGTCCTACCAATACTTGTAATATTTTTTTTTTACTGAATAAGGGAACATTTAATTTCTATGCAAAACCTTTTTAAAATTTTGACTAAATATTAATTTTTTTTTTAACATTTTGTCATACGAGCGTCACGTTACACCAGTTTGGAAATACCCATATTCATCGTTAGTACATAATAAAATATTATACCTGTTTTTCTAAATTGGTGCGAATTTTTAATGCAGATTTTACATATTTTTTAATTTTTTTAGAATAATTATTGCGCTTTTAACCCCTAAACGTAAACATTTTTAACCCAAATTAACAGGACAATTCTGGCAACTGTCTTTCAACTCCCCAAAGTCTTTCGAAAGACAAAACTCAAAATTAATAAATAAATAAAAACATGTAGATATATTATTCTTTATAAAATAAAAATTTAAAGACAAGCAAATGAAAAATAAACAAAAAGACGTTTCTAAAAATTAAATGGCATACAAAATATATTTCTTAAAACAATAATATCTAAAAGTTGCAAGAAAATTGAATTAATAAAGGAAAAAATATCACAAATAAATTAAAAAAGTATATAGTAGGTATATACCCTTTTTGAACAAAATATATAATAAAAAAAAATAATAATAATAAAAAAATTCTTCTGCACGAGGAATGGAGCTTCGGATCATACATACAGTGACGAACAATAGTATTGAAACAGAGAATTTTTCGCAAGGTATGTAATGTGTTTTGTTCTAATTTCTTTCCGTAATTTTTTTGTAAAAATATAGTTCATACTGCAACAAAAAACATAAAAATAAAATATCTTAATTTTTTACAACAAATTGTAGGTTTGAAGTTGCTAAAAAATCGCGGTGATTTTTGGCAATCTCACCGTAACACTTTTTTTGTTGTTTTTTTTTTTTGTTTCTTTAACGAAAACCCTATAAATCCATATTTCAGACTTTGTGCAATATTTAAAAAACTTAACTTTTAAGCAAAAAACAAAACCAACTTCAATTCTCATATAAAAACTAAAAAATTCCGTTAGTTTCTTCATAATCCAATAATTGGATCTAAACCAAAATAGTATGGGACCACCTCTGGGTTGCACCTTTCCTTTAAGAAAATAATGCAAGAAATCGGTTAACATGGTCCAAATATTCCAGATATTCCGACGAATTGATAACTTCCTCCATTTTTTGAAGTCCGTTAAATATTCCACAAACTTTCGTAAAAAATTAAATTTTACTTTGAAGTAACTAGGACTTACGTTTTCTCACGTCAACGACCTGGCAACACTGGCTCCCAACATGTCTTAAACCCAGCCATGCAGCTTTTCCTCCCCTACTCTCCGCTGCATTCGAGTATGCATAGTGACAAACACAGACATATCAATTAAATTAATGAAACAATTATTCGCGGTAAATCAATCCCGCCTTAAATCCATATTAAAGGCGCAATGCCCCCAAAGGCAATATCAAAAGCAAATCAGCAGAGAGCGTGAATTTTCCAACCACCCATCACCCTCTTTCGATAATCCTTATAGGTTTGTGAGTAAGTTTTCAAAGTTAAATTGGGCGATTTTTGTGGTTGCCTTAGCGACGATCGACCCGACTCGACTCGACTCGACTCGCCTTGTTCCAGTGTTGTCATTCAAACGCTTGTATTTTGTGCGATTTTCCATTTAAGCGCATAATTGTAGGTCATTAATTGGCGGCGCCAAGTTTCGAGCATTTTTGATTTTATTCTATTAAATGTCTTGTGGTTAATTGCAATTCCATCTTTCAAGTGTTACTTTGATTATCGCTTTTAGTACGCATTGTTTGAGTTTATTATTGCTTTCACACGACCACAACCGCCATTTCCACTACCTGCGCTGCTGCCTGTATTAACTACAACACAATCAGTCATTGATGCAAAAATAAGGACTCCTTGAATTGTAATAAATTTTGTTTCATTAACCCGATATTAATTGGTCATTATTTGTTTTGTGGAGCCATAGTTTATGCTTTTTGCCGGATTTCATCATTTACTATATTCGAACTGCGAATGTTTTCTGAAAATATGTATGCAAGTGCTTTTACGAGCGACTGAACAAATTGGTGCTATGGCTTCGTTTAAAATTTTTATGAAAAAAAATAAATAAAAAAAATGTGCGGCTGCATGATTGCACATTTGTGGTTCATATTAATTAATATGCTGACTTAATTAATTGCTGCATAAAGAAAATGGCGTTATGGAAATAAAAAGGCGGATTCATTCTCAGAATGAATGCGAGATGCTACATTTTCATTCGTTAAGTTAACAAAAAGCCATCATGCTTTACTTTTGATTGCGAAATACTGACTACACTGGTTTACAAATAATAAATGATTACTCAAGAACTAAACCATCCAATTGCTATGTAAAATCAGCCGCTGAGTTCGAAAATTCAATTTTTTTTTTGTCTGACATGAAGTTTTCGAGATACCTCCACATAACGAGTTTGATAAAATAAAAAGGTTGTATATATCAAATGAAAGATAAATAAATTTACTAACTTTAACTTTTAGACCAGCGATCGAGTTCTTTGGTATCAATACTTTTAGGGATGGGGTAGTTTTGAGAGTGCTGAGTACTTTCTTTAAATATACACATGTAGGTAAAATTATGCGAAGTGTAGAAATCTCACAAGCAGTGCAAATATGTGCAAGTATTGTGTTTGAAAATTATTGAAGCTTGAAATTTATAACATGCATTTCTGAATACCGGTAAATGTAATTATCTATTCGACACTTAATACTGAGTACTGTGAATAAATCCTGAATATATGTATCAAAGTGATGAATGAAACATATTAGTATTATTGAGTATTGAGTACTTTCGAGTACTCGAGTACTTAAGTTTTGAGTACTGTCGATCCTTTTGGGAATCGAATTTTGAGTACTTTTGGTATCGACACTTCCAAACACTATTTTTTTTTTCTTTTGGCAGAACTTCAATATAAATAAAAGAAAAAATTGGACCAAAATTCATTCATTGATCCATATAGAAGAATGACTTTATTTTTTTACTTGCTTTCTTAAACTAAAATATATGCGGGCAATAACTAAATAATAATTAGGAAGATACTTAATTAAAGTGTAAGCTTCTAATATAGCAAATTCAGTCAGAAAACCATGCAAGGTTTCAGTAATTTACTTATTTATATTGAATTTTCTAAAATGACTAAATTTGCCTTCGGAATATGTGTTAGGAAATGAAAGTTAACGAAAATAAATTAATAAACTTTAAGGCAAAAACTTGTATAAATTCTAAAGACGAATATGCAAAGCGTAGAGCTGATTAAATATCTGTAAGTTTTCCACTGTAATTACACAAACTTTGCAACCGAATTTGGAATTAATCAAGCACATGCGAAAACTACACAGTGGCGTGTGAGAAGAAACCAACGCGCCGAAATTCTGAAACTTTCATAGAATTACTAAGACATTTTGTTTATTTACAAACAAAATGGTACAGAGTATTTCCAGTTCTAGTGTGTGAGGAGAAAGACAGTAATGCTCCAAGATTGTGTGGAATTGGATTTGATTTATTTGATAAGGGGATCCTAATACAAAAGTTATAAAACTTATGAGTAGCATTAGGTTTACAATTATATATTATGGCCCGAGTATTGAGTAGAAAAGAAAAATAAAAATAAAAATAAAAATAAATAACAAATAGCATAAAAATACAAGTTTTAATAATTACGATAATAACAAAAAATAATTTATTTAACTTTTTCTAAAAAAAAATTAAATATTGGGTAGTTGGAAATGTTCTATCAGTTTTAAAATTTAAATTTAAATTTAAAAGTTTTTTCCCAAACTCTAAAGAATTTTATTAAACGAAATTTGTGCCTATGATTAAACTTTAGTCATAATGCATTTTTTTCGAGCGCCAGATAAGAAGAAGAAGAATAAGCAATTTGCTACTTCTTGCATTCCTTCACCTAAATAGTATCATACAATCCAGCCTTTGAAGTACTGGAATATAGTTGATGATTTTTGCGTTGTAAGAGCGAAACATGATCTCAGCTGTCCTACGCTTTCCACAGTGTTTCGCCTTCGATGTCTCATGCACATGTCTAATTCAGTTCTAAGGTAGCTGAGGGAAGAGTAGATGTCTGGCGTGCTTCTCAGTGGTGTTCTTACCGCGGGTTTATTTATAATTTCAGCTCACTAAATCCCATTAACCTCTTTGTATCCTTTGTAAGTAGCGTCTTTGCTCGCCCCAACCGTTTGATGTATATACCTACAGTATCGGTCATATCTATAGCACGCCATTTCAAAGTGATATTGTGTGCCACTTATGTTTATTTATTTATTTTTAGGAATTTTCAATTAAAATATAGTTCATTCTCAGACAAACCCCATATAAACCCAAGTTTAATAATTTGTAGAAAACTACAAAAAAGTGCAACAAATTTGCACCTAAATTTCAAACTTTTTTCTCGGAAGTGTTAGAATTTTTTTGAGTACACAGTTTTTTAGCCCCTTCAATTTTAGTCCGATAATGTGCAAGTTTCAAGTGGCTAAAAGTTACCGTTGAATTTTTAGAATTTATTTCGGCAAAGGTGTTGCGGATTTCTTCCATATACAAATAAATTGAGTTTATTCATTATATGGAAGCCAATGCGAAAAAAAAAATTCTCAAAAATTAACGGTAATTCTGTTCTTTTGCAAAAAAAAAAAACACAGCAACTAACGATGAAAATCGATGAATAAATAAACAACAATAAAAAAAATAAATGAAAACGTGCAATAATTTTTTTTTTGTATGAAATAGGGGCAAGGAATAATGTTACTCATACGCCATATCGTGCACTGCCGTACTTGTACGTGGTCGTGTGTGGCGTATGCGTGTCATCTTCCATGTTAAGGTTTGATTTGTTTTTATTCACAATACAATCTTAGAACTAAAATATCTTGGGAAAAAGTCCTGATCCAGAAAAATGGTGTACGGATCCACAATTTACGACACAAAATTAAGGTAACGTGTCTCGACGTTTTTTTATGTCATTTCAGCGTCTCTACAGTCTTATGAGAAGTGTTAAATACGAACCAAGATAATTGAAACATGCTACGTATGTATTTATAATCCTTTTCAGTTCACCACGCTCTTTCTTTCTGAGAATAAATCCCAAGTAGTAGATACTTACAGCCCGATTCTGTGCATTTGACAAATTCAACATTTTTATAATTTGTATTTTTATTTTTGTTTTTTAATATTTATCAAGATTTTGGATTCTAGCACAGAAATCTAGAGCACTTTTCTTGATAAATTATCAATATTGAAAATACTATCGACGACTATGAAAATGAAATTTCGTTTAAAAATCCAAAATTTTTTTATATAAGACATTTTCCCTATCAATTAATTACTGCATGTGCCGGTCTTTGCACCTGCGACTCACGGAATAACAGTCGACTTCTCTACTAAAGCGCTTTTTCGCTTTTTAGTTCATATTTTTCAAATGTTCCAATGAAATCAGTTCCCCTCATGTTAAAATCGTTGATCGTTTTGTTTTATTAATATTCACACCTATCGCTTAGTTTTCACCTCGTTTTTTCAAAATCGGACACGAGGTTAATGTGAAAATTCTCCCATGCCTGCAAGTGTATACATACATACGTATGCACATTAGAGTGAATCACCAAAAAAGTTGCGGGTGTCGGAAAAATCGATGAAAAGAAGGTCATTACGGAAGTGATAAAAACAAAAGTGGTTTCAGAGTACATGTAAAAGTAAGCAAAACTCTGCGAATCCTGTGAGGTTTTCCTTTCTTAAACATCCTTTAAATAAAGTCAAATTACGGACCTCTACCACCAATTCGTATTAAATCAGAAGCAACTTGTTGTTGGTTTTAATTTGAATTAACAATATTTTTACTAATAATGCATATATAATTAATTTTTTATTTAATTTTATTTGAGTTCTCTCCACAGTTTTGCGTTATCATAAACTTTTTTCGACATCTGAATACGAAATTTAAAGTCAAGAAGTCATTTAAACCGATTTACTTGCATTTTTGATTTACATTTTCACAGAAACACCCATTTGTTAAATAATATAATGAAAAATCCACAAAAGGTTGCCAGTGTATACATAAGAATAACCATTTCTGTAGCTGCACACATGTACATACATACATATATATAATTACATATGTAAATACAGTCCAGACTAGATAGCTTGAACTTTTGATTTTATTTTCAAATCAGCGAAAAATAGTTTGTTCAATTAAAAGAAAAATATTTCAATAAAAATTTAAAATGCACGTTTCAAGAATATCAAGTAAAAAAATAATAAACTATCCCAAAACTGAGATCTACCACATTTATTTGAAACCTACCACATTTTTTTCTAGATTCTACCACACAGAATTTTTTTTAGTCCGATAACTGCTTCCAGCTTCACGCAAACCGTTAGAAGATGGCAATGAGAAGACAGCATTTTTCGTAGAAAAGAAACCGCCATTATTATTACTTAGGACCGTTTTCTCAAGTAACCTGTAAGTTTAAAGCTCACTTTATATTTAAAGGTTGCATTTAAATTTGCGATTGTTTCTAAAGGAAAGCATTTTATTATCGGCTTTAAAATGGTTTACAACCAATAAACATACATACATACGTTAAAAACCGATAATCTTATTATCCAGTTTCAACTATACATACATATATATATATACATATATCTATATATATAAAAAGAAGTTACATTTCCTTGGTAATCTTATAACTCAAGAACCGCCGAACCGATTCCCACGGTTTTGCATTCGTTGGAAAGGGCTCGGGCTCCGTAAGGTTTGTAGCAAAGAAAATTTAAAAAAAATAACTAGGGGGGTCTCGAGATATAGACCAAAACGTGGACCTGGGTAACCTTGGGTGTATTTGTTCAATATGGGTATCAAATGAAAGCCGTTCATGAATGCTTTAAGATTGAGCACTTTTCATATAGCTGGGTGACTAGGGTCTCGAGATACAGACCAAAACGTGGACCCGGGTAACCTTAGGATGTATTTGTTTAATATGGGTATCAAATTAAAGCTGTTCATGCATGCTTTAAGATAGAGCACTTTTCA
>NW_016169968.1:12868-16535 GCF_001687245.7 Rhagoletis zephyria
CTAGGAAAATTCAGGAAAAATTTCAATAGAAAAGTATATGGTGTGTGAGTATCCCTCACGAAAATAAGTATGTTTCATTTAAAGTAGATGGTGCCGGTGCGTGAAACATTGTTTAACAGCTATTCATTGTACTTTGCTCAGTTAATTTCATATGACACTAGCGAATACCCGGCGTGCTTCGCTGCGCCTTAAAAGTAATTTTGTTTTGTTACTCCCTCTCACAACATTTGAAAATATTAGTTAATATTGCTGTACATATTTGTATAGTAGGGAGATTTTTTCAAATTATATAAATATACGTTATTTGAATATTGAATCAATACACGTTTGAGGAAAGGGTGCGATAGTAGACTCCAGTTATAAGATTATAAATTAAATTTCCAAGAGAAAGTCGGTTCTTTACATATTTTCTAATTACCTTCGAAAATATATTAACTAAAAAAAAAAATAAACAATGCTTCATAGATCGATTTTTTTTAATCTAACTTCATAAAGTTCTTTGAAAATATTTTGTAAATGAGGCCATAAGAGCTTAGGGGGAGAGTTACAACACAAAAATACATTTAAGGCGCAGCGAAGCACGCCGGGTAATTGCTAGTAAATATATTTATATTTCCATATGTATGTACATACATTATGAGCACATGCATACAACATACGCGTACACCTTTGATAAGCGAGTTTAGTTGTTTTGTGAATTTCCCATAAAAAAAAACCGCAGCATTGCTTGTATTCACACAATGTGCTGCTATTCACTTAACTAAACAATCACTTCCAACATTTTATAAAATTTATAAATGCAACTTAAAACAAAAGCGTTTTTGTTAAGTTGCTTAAGTTCAACATTGACTATGGCTCCCGCTACAGACTCAACTGCAGCAAAGTCACCGGACTGCCAGCACGCTACTAAACCGTTTATTACTAGTCGGGTGATTCATTTTATTTGCGATTTTCTCAAACTCCTAAGTCTGGTAAACAAATTTTTTTTTATTCTATTAATGTAAAATTTGTATGTTGTGTTAAAAATGTGATAAAACTATATTCGGATAACTACACTGAGACCAGTGTAGGACCTGTCAAAGAAAATCTTTTACACTGTTAAATAAGAGCTTAGGGTCCCCATCTCAAGGAAAGAAACAATTTTATGATTATCATATGCTTGCAGCTGAGTGTTCTCTGCCCACTGTATAGTGAACAGTTGGGACTCCAGTCAACAGATAGTAGCGAAATATTTGAAGTACCCCTTTGAAAGAAAAAGAAAAAATTTCTAGGTGGCGTTTGACCGATCCCTCTAACCTAACGAATATTGCTTAAATACCTAAATTTAAAATGCTTAATTAGTCTCACCGTTATATATTTTAGTAATTTTCTAAATATTTTTATTACAGTTCACTGGATGCCTTGGCAGCTGCTGCATTTGGCTAAGTAAGCAGCAATGGTGTAGCAAAAGATTGGCATCTTACAATATCACCGCCATTGTTGGTTTCATTTTAGTTTTCAGCGCAGCTGTTGCGCAATTTATCCAAGTTAACCGATTACAATTTCACGACATAGCATTATTCATAAAACGTACGAGGCGAGAACAAAGTGAAAAAGAAGTAAGTAGATAGCTACATATTTACTAAATAAATATATATATATATACATACTTACGTACATACTTACATATGTATACAGTTACAAACAATGTTTTTTTTTACAGTTCAAGCAGAAGGGAGCCACAAAATTTCAGAGCAAAATAAAGTCCTTTCATACGAGGAGTAGATCATAGTCTGTATTCCAGGCATGAATATATATGGGGCATTCTTTGTCAACCAAACTTCGCGCTCTGGTCAGAACCGTTTTTAAACAAACAAAGTTTTCTAGGATGAAATGGTTGCTAATGTGTAAAATATTTACCATGACCCAACAAACCCCAAAAAAAAAAATATATATATTTCACTAATATTGGAAAAATTCATAGTTCTTAAGCTGATATCCAACTTAGCTCTAACCTTGAACTAAAAATTGCGATGAGCTTGAGAAAAAGAATTTCTTCACACATGACAGCACTGCTTTTAAAATATGTTCAAAACCGCACAAGTGGCAGCATTGGCAAAGCATGTGCATTCGAAAGAATAAATCGACGCGTAAAAATGTACATAAAAAGTATCAGAGAAATGAAATTTTAACTATGTAATATTAAGTGGAAAACCAACTATATTATAACCTATACAAAGAGAAAAAGTAAATAAAAATTAGTAACAAAGAGTCAAAGTAGAAAGGGTAATATTAAAGCCTCTTAATTTTAAAGTGATTTATTGTAATGCGATATTTATTTAACTATTATAAAAAAAGAGTAAAAATGTAAAAAAAAATATTCAAACTTATCTGTGTTATTTCAATAAAAAAGGTGGAAATTATTTTACTGTTATATTTTTAGTATTTTAATGATATATTAAAGACCATTTGGAGAATCACATTGGATTGTTGAGTACTAACCAATAGTCATTTCCCAATAAAATTTTTTCACTTCGAGTGAATTTGAAAATCTCTTAACTTCTCGCTTATTGGAAATCTGAAAGGAATGGCTTTTTAGTTTTCCCGGTTTTGTTGATGCGGAGTCAAACCTTTTGTTAAGCTTTCGTCACATTTTGTCGTAATAAACCTGAGTAAAGGCAAAAATCTGAATATTTTTAAAGTATTTTTTTTTTGCCTAGCTGAATAAAGAGTCAAACAACTCACTTCCGTCGTAGCAATTTTTCATATTTAGTTGCACTGTAGTTCTATTTAGCTTCAATACCAAAAGCAGCTTTGTGACTAATTAAATTGGCAATTTGGAATCTGTTTTTAAAATGTTGTTTAGCATCATAAGTTATACATAAAAATGTATATGTAAGTTTTTTTTTTGAGTATTCTTTTAAATTTCTGGAATAGCGATCGGTTTGACTAAAATGAAATGAAAAGATTGTGATGCATCTTGAACCACATAATAATAGTTTTCGGAAAAATCAAACATATCTTTCGCCTCTCGTCTACTGTTCTTTAGCAATGAGTAGGTGTAGTTTGAGTGTCTCTAACTTACCACACAAATCGTTGATAAAGTTAGTTACAACAAACTCTAGCTTTCTCACGACTACACCTATCGGGTGCTGTCTTGTATGTACTGAATAGTTACGGTAACCAGATTTCTGTGGACGAAAATCTGGGACATTTGTAATGCATCGAAACCGAACATACAATTTTGTTGTTAGAATAAAAAGACATAACATCTTTTAATACAGTTTTATCTAAAACAAAACCAAGAGAAACAAGTAAGAAAGTCTAAGTTCGGGCGGAGCCGAACATTAAATACCCGGCGCAAGTATTAAATATATATTTTTTCACCCTTCCGAAACCTTCCGCTAGATGGTAAGCCGAGGTGTATCAATTTTGAGTAAATCAGCGTCCTTCAATTTCGAAATATTGAAGTTTCANATATACTTATATGTGATCATAAGTGGGCGGTGCCACGCCCATTTTCCAAAATTTTACCATAAACGTATTTATTGGTAAAGAATTGTTGCAAGCATCAATTTTGAATAAATTAGCTTCAATATTTAATGATTTATCGATGATTTCGTATTTCTGAAAATTACAGTTATATGGGAAGTAGGCGTGGTTATCGAGCGATTTTAAAAATTTTCGG
>NW_016169969.1:0-16531 GCF_001687245.7 Rhagoletis zephyria
TTTTTTGCCAATATAGCCGGTCGGCCCAAAAAGTTCTGGCAACACTGCTCGTAGCTTTGTGCAAACTTTGACTACGTACTTACATATATATGTACATACATATGAATGCTCATATTCTTTTTGTAGGATGAATGTATGTGAGTACATATGTTTGTTGCTAAATCTGTGTGCAGGTTGCAAACATTCATTATTGTATGTTGTTGCCACACGTCGAAGCGCATTCTACCAGTGAACTTGCTTCCAGACCTGGTAGAACTGGTAGAACTGTGAATAGTGATGCACAGTGGGATGATTAGCACTTAAATTTAGTCGTTCAAAAAAAATCGGTCTTTAAATAACCGAAAATTGTGTCCAGTTTTCAAAAGGCCAACAAGTCTTTCAGCTTTTAAGTGACCAACAGTTTATGCCAAAATTTTTGAAATATCTCAATTTATATCTAATATCTAGAGGGAAAAAAAATTTTTTGGAATTTTTTAAAAAACCTCAAATTAATGTCCGTTTCAAATATTTTAATTTTTTAAATAACCAAAAATGTATGTCTGTCGAATTTTCAAATGACCACAAACTTAACTCCAGTCTTAAATGACCAAAAATAAATGTACCGTTTCAAATTTTCAAATCCAAACCAAATGTGTACGACGATTTTCACCAGACGTTATTTAGGAACAATTTTAAATTTTTCGTGTGGTCTCTTATACTTAGGATGGTAGTTCTGCCAGGACCCTCCACACTTTCCACATATCAAAAGGGGGAAAATGGAATGTAATAAGATTATCCGGGAGGGTTACAAGGAAATTGTAAGCTCTATGTTAATATCGTTGGAATTTAGAATTCTCTTCGATATTTCCTTCTATGAAATGCTTTCGGGCTCAATTTCAGTCAAAATCATTGGTCAACAGTGTAAAGCAGTGGTCGGCAGGCCATAGTTCACTGAGCACTCTCACTTATTGAATCGTTTGAATGTGTTAGTATGCCGACCACTGGTGTAAAGTGATAAGCTGATAATGTGGAGGTAACCTCTACGAACAACTAATAAAATTGTTTAAGATAGAGAAGCGATAGGAGCGGTGAACTACATTCAAAGCCATTAAAACCGTTTATTTCCAATGCAATTAATAGATTAGAAAGAAGGCTAGAATTTACACTAAAAGCTATAACCATTTCCACAAAGTTTTAATAAGACAATTAATGAATTGAATATGTGGAAGAACTGTTATATTGGATACCATTCATACTGATTAAACGATCTTGATGTCAAGGTCTATGCCCACCTGAAAAAGCATAGGCTGAGAGCCATTTATGTTTGACTCTTACAATAAATATGTATACTTATTTTCTTAAAGTCGCCGTAGCATATGATTCCGGCCACGGGTAATCTACCATAGGCTCTTTTCTGTATACATCAAGAGTCTCAAAAAAACTTATCTGCGGAGGCTTTGTTGGAGAGACTGGATTGGCGTAAGCCATGCCATGCAGCACTGGATCGATAATGTGTTGACCACCTCAAGGAAGACAAAACTGTGGAAACTTCAATGAGATATTTAATTTTCGTTGATGTAAAAAATTTATCATAAATTTGCCTACACTCGCAAGTCGTTGGGAAATGGTAGGTATAATATTTATCGTAAAATTAATAGCCCGGCCCTTTAGGCTGAGGTAAATTTTAGTGTTCCCTCTCGAGTGTCAAGACACTTTCAACCTCTATTTTTTAAGCCATGCAAAACTAATTTTGAACTAAACGAATCATTTCGTGGTTTATGTCAATATTGTAGCTCTCATTCCAGCACGTTTGACATATTAGACTAGATTTTTGCTATAAAGAAAACCATCATTTCCACTCTCTGTAATTGGAATACTATCTTTAGCATATCCAATCAGCTGATGAATTTGATTCTGTAGCTGAATAGTTTTAGATCTCGACACTTAACAAACTCCTGTTGCGGACTGCATTCCTCGTAGGCTGGTATGACCTCAGATCTAAAAGAGTTGGATAAAGCGCTGTTTGCATACTTCAGCACACCACTGTGCCTAGCATACTGGCAGACATGCATCACGCTTTTTTTTATTTTTGAGCCATCGATTCGAATCGCAGCGCAAGTGTGAGTTGATATGCTCGATTTTCATTTAACTAAGTATATACATACATACATTCATGGATACTACATAAGTTGATATGAATTAGCCCAGCTCTCTGGCTCCTCGCTTACTACGCTCGCACCGCATCACACTTTTGCAAATATTTGCACCTAAATGGGCAGACACATACATTACTATGTACATTAGGGTGGCCCTTATTTCGAAAAGAGCGTAGAAATTGTATAGAATCCTTGAAAAGCAATTTTTTTCAATCGGCAAACTCTTTTTCTCTTCAGGAGACTTCCAGAAAAATTAACAATTTGTTTATTTAAACGTTTTTTTTTAATATAAACAAATTTTTTATGGTTCCCCCAAAACCACTAAAAAGTCGTTGATATTAAAAAAAAATTTGAATAACCAATTGGGTAGTATTTTTTTAAGTCTCCTGAGGAGAAAAAGAGTTTGCCGATTGAAAAATATGCTTTTCAAGGATTCTACGAAAAATAGTTTTTTTGCCATATAAAATACAGCGCTTTGAGTCAACTCTAAATCTTTTTTGATTGACCTAAAACTTTGTATAGTTTAGTCTTCAGGCTATTCACACATTTCTAGGGTGTGGGACTGAGAATCCAAACACTTTTATTTTTCTCCATATAACTAAGGGCCATCCTAATGTGCATAGTGCCCTTGTGCTGAGTTGTGTACCTATTTATTTTTAGCTCCAATGAATCGACTAATAAATTTAGACATTTTTTTCACAAACGCACAGACGTAAACGCAATTTATTGCTGCGGGCTCGGTGGGTTCCCTTTTTTTTTTTGATTACCTTCAAATGACAGACAGTCGGCGGACGCTTGTCAGTGGTGGGCAAACAGGAGATAGAACGCGCGACTGAGAAGGCAGTTGATTAAAGACGTGTACACTTAAAAAAAAAAACACAAAAAAACGTATGTACATATTTACATATAATGTGTACGCGTAGCGTTGCCCTATTTGCCCATTTGATTTTGATAATCTTGTTAATAAATTGGCGATATGCCATCGTCGTACGTACATTTTCAGCTAACCGTGGTGCTAACAAGGCAATTTACGCGCTCAAATTGCGCTTGTCAAAGTGACATACGATGCATTAGTGTATAAAGTTATTTATATATGTATGTATGTATGTACATAGAGTGAGTTTAAGAAAGCTAAAAACGAATGGCATATTTGTTGTTAGTAAATACTTAGATTTATGTACATATATATGTACTTGCATACCTCTATTTTTATGTGCATGTGTGTATATTTATGTGTAAAATTATTATTTTCTTAAATGCCATATAGACTACCGCAACAAAAGGGCAATTATAAAAACTGGCGCCAGATTGGCCGCACTAAACTGAAATATTTATGCCGGCTGTAATACAGAATTTCGCCGCATAACCAAAATATTGAATTTTGTACTTATTTACATATGTACATTAGGGTGGTCCTTAAATTTAGGAGGAACATTTTTCTACATCAGATTTCCTAAGCCTCAACCCCTACATCGATGCTGCTATAGTTGAAGATATCGCATATAAATTTTGGTCCCGATTGGAGACGGTTAAGGCGTGGCGCACAGGCGTTCAAATTCAGATTACCCTATGAAGAAGTCTTAACCGACTCCAATCGGGACCAAAATTTGTATGTAATATCAGTGACCGTGGTATTACCGAGTAAAGGGGTAAGACTGAAAAAAATCGCTCATTTGATTTAAGGACCACCCTAATGTACATACATATGAATATGTAGTACATAAGAAAACTATTATTTTCTTGGCGTGCAATTCTCTTGCATTCTATGGGTAATCTTGTGTGTAAAGCATAATTTGGCAGTGATTAGTTCAAAGGCAGATTCCTCAGAGGCGCGAGTAAGCAAAGTATACATACAATGTATGTATGTAAGTGAATACTAAAAGCTAAATATTATAGACATTAAAATATTTCTTTCTTTTTTTTAATTGAGGGTTAGACAAGACATGGCAAATATTTAAATCCTTAAAACTGACCGATATGAAAAAGAACTGAAGCAGGACAGCTGCTGAGATGAATCCACCTCGTCATCGTCCAAACAATTACGTCAATAGGCATCCAAAACGATCGCTACTACACAATGCCCAGTCAGAACTTCCATAAGAGCCAAGTGTGTGCGCTTAGAATGCTGAAGGACCGCCTGTTGCCGCCAGCGAACGACAACCGGCTTGAAGAACTTTGCATGTCGGACATTCGCGGAGCCGACCAGAAGCACAGTCCGCAGTTTGTCTCAGCAAATTCCCTACCAGCTCTGTATCTAAAGACGACCTCGAGTGTCTTGCATGTCTTGCGCAGCTCATTCTTCAGGCATGTAACTTCCTTTAAGGTCAAGATGCCTGGGTCCGGATTGAGTCTGACATAGAGGGGACTGAGCGAAAATTCAGGTATTCTCCGAGCAATTTCGATTGGGTGTAGCTCTAGCCTTGATTGCCGCCTGGCTAACTGAGTAGATAGTTTCCTTTCTAATCGGTGCTACAGTGGTATATAGTCAGTCGACTTTCTCCTTAACAGAAGCGACCTTTGCTTGAAGCATGCTGCACGAATCCGAAAGCCTAAACTTCAGTTCAAAGGAGAGTTAATGGCAAAATGCAAATTTTCAAGCTCTACACAGAGTGACTCTGCAACCTACTTAGTTAGTTTTAGGACAAATATATTCAATAAGCAGTTCATCAATTTCGGTTGTATGCCCAGGGTTGCCGGGTGTCCGGTTTTTAGTCTGTTTGTTCGCGTTCTAACTTATCTGTGATCCGTTAAAATGCACATTTTCTCCTCCTTCGCCCTTCCACCAAACTACACGTGTCCGGTTTTCTTGGGTTTCTAACCTGGCAACCCTGTGTATGCTCTATTTTTACCATCAAGGTTTTGGCAAACAGAAAATACCATTGTAGGTCTTTTGGTAACTACTGCCAGTTCTGAACATCTATTGAGTTTACTGGAACATCCTTCGTGGGGTGAACCTCTTTTCACCAAACTCTAGTAGAGTGTTGAATTGCTTTTCCGTTTAGTCAGCAGTGTCCAGCGTCTTCGTATTCATTGAATAACTTACAGTCTTCCCTCACTGAAATGACTAGTCTCTAAAAGACATGTATTAAACCAAAAATGAGCTCACAAGGTACATGTCTTCAGAAACTTATCTTAGTGGTAAACCCATAATCAACTATATTAGCGAGGTATGAGAAAATCTTCATGGACCAATGTCACTTCATCCTGCTGACACGTGAAAGCTCCTAGAACTGCATCTTTTTAACAAAGAGGTCATCTCTTCAGTGGGATAGGTATGGCTTAAGACCGACTTATTAGCCACGTGCTTTGGTTCCAGCCAACTCTTCAGGCTAGCGAATGATGGACAACTGAAGGATAGTCCGAGTTGGCGAGGTCAGGAAGAAGCAGCGTTTCATTTTCCTACAGACGGTTGAACAACTAGCGGTTCAAGACTTCAAATTCTGCTGTGAAAAGTGTACCTCTACAGCCCAGCCAGATTGTAGCTCATTCAAGTTCCAAGCACAAAATAGATATCTACAGGTTTAGTTATTATTTAGTTTGCGGGCTGCTTTAATTACAAAAATAAACTCCTTCACACATTCGATCACCAATATGCGCAATTTCGCATTGCGCTCAATAAGTAGATATGTTTGTACATCCTTAGGTACTTACGTATGTATGCTAACGTTGCCGGCAATTTTTGTAGTGCGAACAAATTTCTAATAGTTGTGTTTATTGTCAATTGTCTGGTGTTAATATTCATAGAAAATATTTACAAAATACATTTGCAGAAATTTCTTAAAGCTGTCAAGTGCAAATAAATAGGATAGGTATTAAAATTAAATGTGAAAATTTATGATAATGTAAATTTATTTTTAGCTAAGTCGCATGTACTAGTTGTGTGAAAGGAATTAGTGGGAAAGCTCAACGCGTTGGTCTGAAATACCTGGCTAGCATTCACACTTGCTTGTAACGTAAATTAATACCACGACACCCATACCTTCAACCGCTTCATACACTACACGACCAATTGTGGGTGACGAAATTTAAAAATTTATCTACTAAGATGAAGAGCGTAGTTTTGGCAACTTATTTGAGTTTTTGCGTCTGCGATCTCTTCAAATTCTATAGTGGGGATAAAGGTTTTCGACTTACAGCTTTACTGGAGCTTTCGCTGGTATAGCTGCGCATTTGAACATCGCGTCTACGATTGCTCCCCGCCTCACGCCTTTATCAGTTTATACCTTTAGTTAAGCTATTTTTGATTATAACCGTTCAAAATCGAACAATACATTCCCCCCTAAGTCACTTAAAGTGCACCTATCATAGATTTCGAATCGAAAAGGCATCTTCTGTAGCCTCTATGTACCCTAAGAAATTGAATAAGTTAGTGAATTGTGTGCCCATATACCTGTAACTGAAGTGTCTACTGCCATATTTGAAGTGAATTGAACTTTCATAACTAGACAAGGTATGAACATAAAGCACACTTCCTGAACCGTCCTCACGTTACAGGATTTTCGAAAATACTACTCAACGTATTAACGAAAGCCCATCGCTGTTCTAAAATCCTTCGGTCCTTTCGTTGTGATGTCTTGCTTGTTAGCAAATTAGTATCTAATTAATTTCTGTATTTCTATGTCAAAGCCCAGATTTGTAGTAAACTAACTGTATTTTAATTATAATCGAACTATGACCGAAGAGCCTCGTTATCCACTGAGTCCAACCCTGACTTCTCGTACGTCTGAGACTACCAACTCCCCTCACGTGTAAACCAATCGGTTTCTGGGTTGTGAAAAACAGTGATTAGGAGTTTAGTGGCCCAGTTATCCACAAATTGCTTGCAAGAAAATCTTCAGCAGAAACTGGGGACTTAAGTCTAACCTTGTGATGTGGATCTATACCGCAATCATTATACCATAACTAACATATGCCGCTCTGGTTTGGCGGCTCGGACAAAAGCGCTAAATGCTATTCTCAACCTGATCTCTATCGGTCTTCACCTCAGAGCGTCAGGCCTCTGGGGTACTAGACACATCGAACATGGGTCGATCATAAACGATATTAAATGACTGAAGTAGAACGACAGACCATATGGTAGGCAATCTAGACTTAAGCTGTAAGATGCAAGTGTTATTCCCATCCAGAAGAGACTGGAAGTGAAACCGTGTGGTAGATAGGTAGGCTGTATCTCTATATATTGACGGATCCGGTTTGGATTGCGGTGTGGAAGTGGAAGTCTACTCGGAGGAATTCGCTTTTGCCCTATCCCTACGATTGGGAAAGGATGCAAGCAGCTTCCAAGCGGAAGTTCTAAGTACTCCCGAAGACTGCAAAACCTTACGACTATAGAATGGGGTATAAGTTTTAAGCTAATCTTATTCTAGATTTTATGCACCAAGCTACAGATTTTGATACAATGCCGAAAATTAATCTTTAAAAATTTATTCCACAACTGACCAAGCACCTTTGCAATGTAGCACAGTGTCAGTGGAAATCATTGCTTTTACATTTAGAACGCAATTTGTCCAATTACATGCAGTATGTAAGAATGTACATACATACCGGCAATACCATCGATCGCGTACGTGATTTTCTAACAATGCAACGTAAACAAAATTTTTTTTATTTCAAATACATATCACTACGATTCCCTCATAAAAGTAGCAATTTACAGCAATTGTTGTTTGTACTCCGATTGTAAATAATAAAAATAAAATTTAAATCGCAAAAAAAAAAGAAATAAATAAAAATTTCAATTAAAAATAAAAATCACATAAATATGATTTCTATTACTTTTCGAAAAAAAAAAATCTAATCGCAACACAAAGTAAATTATCATTATAAAGCGCAACGTGTTTACGTTAGCAACAATCCGCTTACGCTCGCTTTACATGAGCGGCCAATAAATTTCCGATTGTTTATTTACGACAAATGGCGACTTGGTCGACAATCAGGCGACGTGCGATGAGTTACATTTGTACATACATACACACATACAAATGCGGCACTTTGTAAAGCTATGTATTGTATTTACATGCATACTGGTATGTACATTCATACATAAGACCGTACCAGGAAAAAAAGTTCGCCGTACACTTCGAATCGTAAGGTATTTCGAATGTAGGCAATTTCGAAAAAAAAATTTTTTTTTGGGTCAACTTTTTCATCTTATCTCCGGCATTTACAAACGAATCTAAAAGTATGATATATCGATATTTTTTCTCAAATAGGAATTTATCCCCATTGTGCATTGACCTCAAGTACCCCGTTCTGGTACTTACCCGCCGGATCTTAGCTCTTATCACCCGCACGTACCACCCTAATGTCAGTAAATTAAAGCTCACATTAAATTATTAAATTTTTGCTTAAGAAGTATTTTGATTATTCCAGTAGAGCTATTACAAAAATGTATTACCGAAAGTACGTGTCACCGTCGAATTTAAAAAAGGCAACACCCAGGTTCGGCAGGAATTTTTTTTTTCGATATTGCCTTACAAAAATGCTATAGACACAGCGGTGTATGGCAAACTTTTTTTTCTTTTTTTTTTCTTGTAGTGTGGCACGGCCTAATGTACAATAAGTCTTTGCATTGGCGACTGACGCCAGCATGGCTTTTGGGGATAACTGCAAGTGATTACTTCACACCTCATGTAGTAGCGTGAAGAACAAATAGCGTTTGAGTAATGGACATTGTAATTACATTCATATATGTACATATATATACATACACACCTACATCCCCTATCGTCGGTGATACTGCAAAACGGTCTATGTCTATTAGTACCCTTGACACTTAGATGATCGCTTACTTGCACCGAAATGCATCTGCAAATCGTTACACCCTAATAAACGAATGACAAAACTGTCTACCTTTGCCGGATGAAGATGAACGATCGCCAGAAGCGATCAGATACAGCTAACAGATCAATTAAGCACCAGAGGTAATAAGTGACATAGAGCGTTTTGTAGCATCACCAAAACGATATAAAACATTAGATATTTTTTTAGGTGTTTACAACAAAAAAGTTCAAATATTTATTTTTAAGCTGCTCATTTATTGATGGATTCCACGCTTTGTTGGCCATTGTAAATATTTGCAAATAAAAAACACATATTTACATTGACTTTATTAGAAAAGAGCAGCTGTAAATTTAACCCCAATCATAAATGTACTCGAATGGGTCTGATGTCAGCCCTGCGGCAAAATGATCGCATACGGAGGAATTTTTTTGCACTCTAAGTTTCGTGATGCATTTATTTGATTCATAAGCAGCAACAAAGTCTTCATATACATAGATACATACTACATTCTTAATATCTAACCCGTTTTCTTCTTAAATGGGAATGTAAGCGACCGTTTTTTACATGGACCAAGACCTCAGTACCTTCAGAAGGGACCTATTAGGAGCCCTGCATATTGAATTTTTGAAGCGATAAGCATTTCGTATTCCCAGGACAACGTTTCTAGAATAGTTATACTCCAAACTGTCATCCTTTCGAAAACTCCAAGTGACGTTTCCTTGAATTTACACCATGGGAATGAGCAGGAACTTAGATAGTTAGGTAGTTAACAAATTTAGTATTGGAGACTAATGTCCTGCCTAACGAAAGGACAACAGAAGAGAGCATGAGCATAGCCAGGTAGGGGCTCGAGTCTGCTCACCAGTAGGTGCGGCGAAAAACCAAATTGATCATGTTGTGATAGACGGAAGGCACCCTTCCGCCGCTGAGTAGACAATTCAGGAGTAAAGTCCTCTCTCGACATACGAAAACCACACTCTTATAAGTCACTCGTAATGGCCGTGCTGGTGTATGGCGCAGAAGCATGGACAATGACAACATCCAATGAGGCAGCTCTTGGAGCATTCTAGAGAAAGATTTTGCTTAAGATTTATGGGTATTTAATAATAAGAAGAAGAGGGCTGAAATCTTTCTTTATTTAAAACTAGTTGCACTACGTTGAATATCAATGCTTCAAACTACGTTAGCGAATAATGTCTGCAGATGACAGAATGCAGCTGTACAATATAATAAGGTCACAGCCTAAATACTTTTTAATTAAATCTATAGACCATGCGTTCCCTTCAGGGCTAAAATTATAATAAATAAATGTTATTGTATGTATGTATATAGTATGTATTTGACCACACTGCCAAGCAAAAGAGATGCGTAATTTTAACGAAAAACTATCGGATAAAGATTTAAACGAAATGTCGTAAAAGTACAAATATTTTACTCCTACAATTCTTAGAAATAATTCAGCGACAAACAAAATGCGATCATTTTAAATGATTTCATGTAACGCAAACCCATAAATATGTACATACATTGTAAATACTTTAGTGCATATACATACATACATCTGTACATACATAAATANATGTATTTGACCACACTGCCAAGCAAAAGAGATGCGTAATTTTAACGAAAAACTATCGGATAAAGATTTAAACGAAATGTCGTAAAAGTACAAATATTTTACTCCTACAATTCTTAGAAATAATTCAGCGACAAACAAAATGCGATCATTTTAAATGATTTCATGTAACGCAAGCCCATAAATACATACATACTATATGTACATTGTAAATACTTTAGTGCATATACATACATACATGTGTAGTCATGAGTTTGCTGAAAAAACAATCAATTGTCGCGTTGGTCATCAATGGCTGGTTTTGAAGTACGAGTCACGAAATTTTTAGCGTAATCTGCTATAGTATTGAATCATGATTTTTTGGTCTATTACAGTGCACATATTTACATAAATGACTCGTCGGCTGAACTGACCGATCACAGAGTGTTTTCATGTAAATTATAGTTTTCGAAAATAGTATTCTGGTTACATAAATAGATACGTATGTATGTACATTAGGGTGGCCCAAAACTAAAAGCGTTTGAAGAGATTTGAAAACATTTTTGTACGGGGTTGCCACCTTTCGAAAAAATAAAACAACGTTTATAAAAAAATGTAAGCTTACTTAATAACACAATATCTATGAGTATCACACCAAAAGTGTACGCATAAGCTTTGGACTAACATGTTATTAAATAGGGTTGCCACCCACCTATTAACTAATATGAGATAATTATGTATATTAAGTTGAATGATGCAAAATGCATATTTCTGAAGGGAAATAGTCTTATTCGATCAGAAAATATTTATTTTTAATGATTTTGCGGTAGCTTAAAGCTTGCATTTTATTATACTAAAACTGCATACTCAAAAAAAATCTAAAAAAAAATTTAAAAATTTGTAAATTTGTTATGTACTCATTTTACTCAACTCCGGTGTAAAAAGAGATTCATAACTCAAATTATTGTAGAGTGCACGCCAATACTACACTTAAAAATTGCGCAATATTCATGGCTACTATTGTGATTTTTTCAGTTTTTTTTTTGTCTTGAGATGGCATATTTTCAAAAACTAATTTTTTTCTCAAAAAAAATTCGCATGTGAAAAATTTTTCAAGAAAAAAAAATTCAAAATATTTATTTTCATAGAAAATTTTGATGTGTGTATGTGTGATTTTTTTCAAATTTTTTCCTCGCTCCGTTCTCGAGATATTTGGAAAACTATTAAATCGATTTGTTTTTGTTTTTGTGCTGTAAAGTTTTTAATAAAGTATTAATCAAGCTCAAATTTCATATTTATTTATTATTCATGTTTATGCATCAACCCTAAAAATTTGAAACTAATCAAACACATGGAGTGTGAACCCCGTCCGTTTTGGTATGGAACGCCCCCTATTTATACTGTTTTTGTTTCTGTTTTCTATGTTTTAAATTCTAATTTCGATAAGCGCGCTTATTATTTCAGTATTTGTTTACCTACTTTATTCTGATGAGAGTAAGAGTGATATTTTTTTTTAACATAACGATAACAAACGACAAAATAGTAAACATGTGAATGTACCTATGTATGTATGTAGATAACATATAATCGTAACTCGAAATAAAGCAGTTGATTGTTCAAATTTTAACGTTAATTATGTGAAAAATACATACATACATACATGCGTATGTGCTATGTAAATATGTTCACGTCACTGTTCAAGGCAGACAGTCAGCGAACTCAAGCAATGCGCGTTTACTTAACTTCTCTGCTCGGTTTAGCCTTGAGCGAGGATTCATGTCTGGCCATAAGGAAACTACATAAATGAATGATATACTCGTAGTAATAATTTGCATTGTTTCTTAGTTCTATTTATAGATATCAAGCAAATATTTTGTTATATTTATGTAAATATATACCAACAAGAGAATACTTAACAACAAAATTTTTCCGCTTAAACTTTTGCTAACTATTTGGCCGAGCTTCTCCACCAATTTGTGGTGCGCGTATTTATGTTGTCACATAAAATGGGGCATCGACAGTTTTACGCCGCCTCCCAGTGGCAAATGGATTTTATGAGAAGCTTTTTAATGACACAAATACACTCTAGAAGATTTGCCATGCCATTTGCCAAGAGGCGACCGCTGTTAGAAAACACTTTTTATAATTCAGATTTTGTTCGGACAGGCATCGAACGCAGGTAGTACGTAGTGTTAGTACGCACCTCTAAACACTTAGCCACAGTGGCACACAAATAAATATTACCAAACTGTTTACATTAGTCAAAATAGGTCGGCGTTTTAATTTCGCCGGTACGACTCATTAACATTGACATATTTACGAGTGTGTAAAAATATTCAAGCGTTTCGAAAACACATTTATTTATTTCCTATATATATAATATTTTTATTTTAGTAAATAAATTTAAATTCAAACATATGTACATACTTAACAGATGTACATTTGTGTGCGTAAGTATGTGAATGTTTTCACCGTGAAAGATTTCAAAAATTTTCCGCTCTCCGATACGCTTTGTTATTATAATTAAAAAACAAAAACAACGATCATATCACTATAACTTAATCCGCATTGAGATAGAGCAATGGGAGCTACTTGCTCGTAGCTAGCGGGTAATGCGCTCACAACTCCTGACCGGTGCGCGTTAGCTACATACATACACATGGGTGCGTGTATTATTCACAAACAGTGTGTGATAATAGTAAACATACAGTATGACAGTATGTTTTAGTGCATCTTACAGCGCAAATTCGGCTATGATAGTTGGAAGTTTTTTTGTAAGGCGATTGAAAGCCAGTAGACAAAATAGTTTGAAAGAGTTTTTTTATTGTCTAATACTTTTTAGTTTAATTTAATTATTAAAACATTTATTTTATTTGCCTTCATAGTGCCCTCTTTGACAAAAAAAAAAAAAAATAAAATACTATGGAGAGGAAAATGAAAAGGCAACAACTTACCCAGAAAAGAAAACGCTATTACTGTATGTACAAATTTTTATTCTTACCTATTCTATAAATTTTTAGATGTTGTCTTAAAAAAAAAAAACATTGTTTTTATTTCATTTAATTTTTGAAACTTATACTTCATTATATTTTTTTCTTTTAATTTTAAGATTTTATTAATCTAAAAAGAAAAACAATTTTTTAATTAATTTAATTTTTAGAAACTATTTAGGCGCGACTGCTAACACCGGGTGCCTAAATGCATGCTATGTCCTGCTGAATGTGCAAACATTTTCTTCATTAAATTTTTGAAAATGCACCTCTCAACTGTCATGTAGTAAAACTTTCTTTAGTTATAATTTTTTAAATTATTCCTTTATATTTCTTCTAATTTTTAGTTATTATTATTTTAAAAAGAAAAATATATATTTTTTTATTTTATTTAATTTTTAAATATCTTCTTTTATTAAAATTTTGCTTTCTATTTTATATAAATTATTTGTTAATTTTTAAATTATATTGATTTAAAAGATATACATGTAACTAATTCACTCCATTTTTTTATTTTTATTTTTATTTTTTTTTTTTATAAAAATTATTGTTTGTAATTTTTTTTTTTTATTTAATTTAATTATTAGGGACATACTTTTTTGGAAGTTAAATTTCTTTAAATTTTATTGTTTTAGAACNTATTGTTTGTAATTTTTTTTTTTTATTTAATTTAATTATTAGGGACATACTTTTTTGGAAGTTAAATTTCTTTAAATTTTATTGTTTTAGAACGAAAATTTTTTTCTTTTTATGCATGTATGTATATGTTTAATTTTTATAAACTTATTTTTTTAATGTTTTTTTTCTAATAAATTTTATTAATTTTGAGGCTTTGAAAAGAAATATTCAAGCTAAAATTTTTGTTATTTTTTATAAAAATATGATTCATGACTTAACAAAAACCAGATAAATTAAGTTTTCAAAATTTATGCAAATTTAAGCAAAAAATTTACACAAATTCTAATATAACTGCGTTTTCCACTTTTTCCATATAACCATTAATTTCTTGTGGAATAATGTGCACAAGACGGTTTGCAGAAAAATATTAAAAAACTCAACGACAGTTTTCCTAAATTTCCCTATTTATAAGAAAGAATCGCAAAAGCCCCCAGCAAAAAAAAAATATTAAAAATCAGTGCGATTTTTTAGCCGCTCAAAACTTGCCCTTGTTTTACTAAAATTTTCTTAAGCATTGTAACTGCATACCCAAAAGTTGTATAAATATCTTGATTAAAATTTTGATGAGAATTTGTTGAATTTTTCTAAATTCTGTAAAAATTTTAAATTTTGATTTATATGGGCTTTGTTAAACCATGGTTTTATACAAAAATACAAATAAAAAAAACTTTAGTTTGAAAAACTTTGAAAATATGTATTAACAACAAAACACCATTCATCCACTTTCGATCGCCAGTGTATGTATGTATATATTTTTTAATTAATTCAAACAATAAAATACACACGGTTGCCATGGCAGCAAGCAAAAAATTTGCAAATGCAATTCCAACTGCAAATCCAAGACCATTTCCACAACATTCTGAACAGCCCTAATGTTTTCGAATTTCCGAAAAGAGTGTTTTTTTTTGTTTTGTATGTATATAGAGTATATATGTATGTAAGTAAATATATATATCAGTTTTTCAACTCTTCGTGTGTTTACTGCCGCTCGCATGTTTAGTAAAAAACCCTGAAAATATCATTTAATAACATTCCGCCTTATCAGCCACCAACGCGGCAGCGGCAGCAGCAGCGGGCAACAATAAGAGCAAGTACAACAACCATAACATAATAATATTGTTTTCAACTGAGTGCTTTGTTAGTTTTTATTACACCGAGTCGGACATAGTTAGTCACACACAAATTTTTTACAACACCGCTGCATAACAAAATCTCGCATAAATAAAAAAAAATCAATATTGAAAAGACACGGAAAATTTTCATTCAATTTGCATTGCACATTAAGAAATGTTGGCGAGTAAAAAAAAAAAAAAAAAAAGAAACAGCAGAAAAAGAACAAACAAACAAAGCCCCAGTAGAGCAAGGGGAGCGAGTGGGGCGAGAAAGCTTCGTAGAAATGCAAATAAAAATGTCTCGTCTAGCAGCAATCATTTCGCAATACATACTCGCAATAACTGTGGCTAAGGGGCGTGGCGGCGGCGAACATATGTATGTATGCCAGGCAGCAGCCAAACAATTGAGTCAATAATAAAAGCAATGCGATCGGTGATCAAGAAGAAAAAGCCGGTCACCGGCAGTAGACGCGTCACCCGATGGCAGTGCAGTGCAGTGCAACTTTACACATCGAATATCAAATGTTTTGATGTGGCTGACTGATGAACAGTGTTGCCGCGCATAATTTTTAGTGGTAGCCAAATTCCTTTAAAAAAAGCGCTAAAAAAGAGCTAAAAAAAAGTCGTTGTGGCTAAAAATGGTAGCTAAAATTTTTACGTACATATCTATACTAATTATATAAAGAGAAGTCCCTTTTTTTTGTAACAGGTAATCTCGCGAACGGCTGGTCCGATTTTCATTAAAATTTGTATACAAATAGCTTTCGGTAACCACCATGTTTTAGGCTAAAAAAATTTTACTTTTTTTCGGGTAGGTGGACCAGGGACCGGTCTATTCGAAAAAATCTCATTATAGTCCGATTTGCTTAAAATTTAGTACATAAGTAGCTTTTTAGCATATATTAGCATATATGAACCACTTTTTCCGGGAAGTGGTCCAGGGACCGATCTATTCCAAAAAATCACATTTACGGTCCGATTTGCTTAAAATTCGGTGCGCGGATAGCTTTTTAGCATGTATTAGCACATGTGATCAATTTTTTCCGAGAAGTGGACCAGGGACCGATCTATTCCAAAAGATCGCATTTACGGTCCGATTTGCTTAAAATTCGGTGCGCGGATAGCTTTTTAGCATGTATTAGCACATGTGATCAATTTTTTCCGAGAAGTGGACCAGGGACCGATCTATTCCAAAAGATCGCATTTACGGTCCGATTTGCTTAAAATTAGGTACGTGAGTAGTTTTTTAGCATATATTAGGATATATGGTCCATTTTT
>NW_016169970.1:0-7041 GCF_001687245.7 Rhagoletis zephyria
AAAGCGCAATGATTGCTCCACTTAAATGCGACCCTAACTAAAATTAAACTTACGCATATGTAGCACATATGTATGTACATACATATATTTATGTCCTTTCATAGGGCGTTGTGTTGTATGGATTGTCTGCCACCGGACTCTTGATGGCATATGGTGGTGGAAAATGGAAGCTGATGAAATGAAAATTTTTTAGTCTTAAATATATCAAACTGAAATATTTTTAAATAAATATTTCATTCTAAATACTAACAATGCGTGCGTAAGTTTTTCAGAATGGGGCGACACACGGAGAGTCGTTTAAAATTGGCAACAAAAACGAAATTAGCCGAAGCGGAACACAAAGTTGATTCAAAATTGGCCAAAACACATGCGAATGGCCATATAGAGTGCATTATCTGCAAAGTCACACTGAAGTCGGCCACTTTATGGAAAGTGCATGTGAACTCAAAGCTGCACAAGGAGCGAATTTCGCTGGTTAAACAAATCAAGTCCACATATAAAGGCGGTACTGGCCTGTCAGCTGAAGCTGCGCCAAAGCCTGCAACTAAAATTGCTCCCAAAATAGAAGAGAAGCCGCCGCGTGTGTGCGCCGTAACAGAGACACAATTAACAAAGTCAGCACCAGCACCAGCTGCTCTTGAAAAATCATCGCCAAATAAAATCGATACTTTATTGCCGGAAAAGTTTTTCGACGATCCCGTCAAGGATGCCAAAATTCGCAACACAGAATATAAAGATCCGCTTACAGACGAATGGGAACGTTTTCAACGCGAAATTAGAGAGGCCTCTTCGGTGTCTGTGGCCATTATTGCGGGAGAACAAATTGAATCTGCGTTTGATAGAGATATCGACGAAATCAATGATCAAATGATACATTGGTCTAGATTTATGAATCTTGAGGCGCGAAAGGGAACACTCAGAGGCACGAAAGAGCAGAAATCCGAAAATCATAGCTCCGATGAGAACGAAAGTGACGACGAAGCAACAACGGAATTTTCTGACTGGCGTTCCAAGTCATTTCTTTAACCAATTATGAAGGATAAACATATTTGATTATAGTAGTAAATATTTATAAAATATTTGTTATTTTTGTTTGTATGCATCCTAAATTTTGGAATAAATTTGCGTTTAAGATATGCTGTATACATAAACATTCGAATTGACACAATTTTCTTGAAAAGTTATCAGGTGAGGGTGCGTAGCAATTTAAGAAATTAACATTAAAATCGGATACTTAATGGGAACATAACAAATTAGCTCGAGTGATAACGAAGTTTTAGACCAGGCGGTTGATTTTAGTGCGATTTTTTCAATTGAATGCTGGATAACGTAGTAAGAGCTGCCAATTGGCACACAGTAGAAAATATCGGAAAAAATGAGTATACTTTTTAAAATTTTTTTATTGAAATAACTTTAATTTTATGATCATGATAAGATATGATGCAGCAATACAAGGTGTTATCGGTTGGCAACTTATCGCTCTAATTCCGCCTTATTGACTGCCTTAGGTGAAACAGTGTTACTTCTTTAACAATTCCTTGCCTAATAATATAGTTGATTTTTTTTCTGAGTATACACATTTTGTTTTCTTAAAAAGGTATTTTATCTTATTTTATTTAATTTTATTACGAATATACTGTAAAAAAGCAAATTTTGTTTGGAAGAAAATATGAAATTTTATATTTTCCCCCCAAACGGGGATTAATTTCTTCCCGTTTTTCTTTTTATTCTACTGAGCTAAGGCAGTATCAAATCGAGCTGTCAAAACGGATACCACCTTGTATTATTGCATCATGGTGGGTACCTACCACTCTGTTGGGCCTAGGTAAGCCATGTCGAATCTATGATTGTGTATGTATCTGTCACGAAAAAAGTTCACACGGTCATAAGTTCGTCGGAATTCGTTTTATGTATGTATATTACCAGATAACTTTGGACCACGTGAGCCGTTTGCGATATAGGGAAGGTGGTACCATACTAATTTGGTTTATATGACCATTGAAGTCGGTTGTATTTTTTGCTTAAAAATTACACAGGACAATTATTATTATTTTTTTAACCTATTTATGATCTAATAGTAGGAATCCCTTTACCAGCTTCCCATAGGAAACGTATGGTTGAAAACTTTTCTATTAAATAATTGTCTGCCTAGAATTTAAGCTAAACTTTACCATTCTGTTCCTTCGTGTAGTACAACGAATTTTTAAATTTTTTGAGATTTACTACTTGGCGGTTTCAATTCCTTTTAGTTGCGTTCTCTTGCTATTACTCACTGCTCTTTTTAGTGCTGTTGTCTCTACGCTTATTTATGTTGCTCTAACTTTCATCTTAATGTTGTTGTTTTTCTTAGTTGTGTTGTTCATTTGGATGACTTTTCTTGAAGGTCAGTGACCCACCCAGCATACAAGGAAACTCAATTTACAAGAACAACAACAATGCCAATATTGTACTTTCGCATAAACATCAACTCAAGATATGACCAACAAAGGATGTAACGCATTCGTTGCGCAACACGAAGTAGCTGATTGTCTAAATGTTATTCTTTCTTCGACATATACGATGTACATTAGGGTGCGTCGCCAAAAAAAGTTTTGTTTTTTTCACTGGAACTATAAATTTTATTATATTTTAAGATTTCGCCAAAATATTTCGTAGAAATATTAAGTTTGGTACCTCCAAAAATTTCACTATTTCGATTCAGTCTATTATATCATCTATCAGGTGATTTTTGGTAAAAAATATTTTTAAAAAGTATGTTTTTTTAATAAAAAAAAAAACGGTTTTATATGTATTTTCAAATCAGTGCAGCTTTCCGAAATATTTTGGCGGCAGTCTTAAAATATAATAAATTTTATAATTCCGATAGAGAAACAGTACATACCGATATTTTTTTTATTGAGAGTGATGCACTTTAATGAACATGTACTTCGAAAGACCTCATAACTCAATTGCTCTTATTTTTTCCCCGAAGTGTTCTTGGTACATACATACATACGTGCTAGGTACGGTAGTGGCCACATAATTAGGGACACTACTTTTTTAAAAGTTTTGACAATTGTATTTTCTTTTTTGAATTTATTATGTTGTTGCTGTAGCGGCTACTAAAGCCCGCTCGAGTCGGCCAAACCATCAACGTGGTCATCTGTTTCAGCTAAGGGAAGGCCCGGGAAGTGCGCGACTTCAACGGGGTCTGTCCATAGGGACGGGGGTGTTAGCTGGGTGGGGTTTTGGGGGCATACGAAGAGGTATCATGAGTTATGTGGCGACTCTCCGCATGCCGGGCACTGATTGGGAACATCCTCGTTTATTCTGCTCAAGCTGCAATAGCCACAGCGAATTTGGGCTATTGTAGTGCGGGCCTCCCGAGGACTTCATCTCTGCTTAGAACGGCATTCACAGGTCGAGAGTCTATATAACTCGAGACCGACTCCGAGGATTTTTGGGTTATTCACAGCCGGCATTGGTTCACCATCGACGTGAACATCCAGTTGCAGTCTTGACTTCCTTCGTTCAGGTGGTGAATAAGGGTTTTGTAGGGGAGAGGGTTAGGCTCCTTGCAGTGAAGAAGCGCGAAAGCTTGGCAAGTCATCAATTCCTTTCCCAGACGCCATTATCGAGCAATCGCCAGCACAGCAGACAATAGCGAACCCCTCTAGTGGTTGAGGGAGCTTTGAAAAATAATAATTAATAAATAGTGGGGATAGGACACCAGCCTGTGGAAACTCCTCTTTAATTTTTCTTGTCGACCACTCAGATAATTCACCGACCTCCGGGATATGAGACGAAAACTAATTTATACTCACTTATTGAACGAGAAAACGACATTGAAAATACGATGGATAATACATAATCGAATAACAGTCGTTTATCTACTACTGGTCGGCACTCGCAATAGGGGTGTATATTTTAGTAAAAAAAAAAATAAATGGCCAAATTTGGAAAGAAATAGTGTGACTAATTATGTGCCCACCACTGTATGTAAACGGGGAGAAGAGCGTCTAATATTTTTTTTTACTTTTTCTCAACAAATTTTCCTTTCTTTGTACATTTTTCCACGCCTGTAATGCGCTCTGTCTTTGCACTCTTTCGCAATGCTCCGTAATGCCAGAAAGTGTTTCGCAATTTTCCTTGTTTTAAAATGTAGTGTATATTTATATATGTAAGTAGAAATGTACTCTCTCTTTTAGGTTTTCATGCATTATGCAGCAGTTGGACATGCAGTTGTCATATGGGCGGGTTCATCTCTGACTGGGTTGCCTCTTTGGTGGACTGATTGACGTTTGTCAGGGGGGAGGGGGGAAATGCCCCGTGTGCACACGTGGAAATCGCGCATCGCCCTTTACGCCTCAAGTTCAGTGGCGCCTGCCTTGGTACAACGAGCTCATTACATTTATTATCAGCAATCTCTGCTATTTTGTCGATAGTGTTGTTGCATTGGTGAATGTGATTATTATGGAAGTTGTGACTACCAACTATTTACCGTTAATGCCAATCTAACTGGGACTTGGCATACAAAGCACTTGTTAATAAACCTAAAAACATTGAATATGGAATTACCTTACTATGTATTACCATTCCCACAAAAGAAAATAGTGGGATATAGATAATGTTCTATACTACCATTTTCTTTAAATCGTGACAACTACGTCATAAGCCATTCGACTCGATTACATGTCGGAGCCGAGGTCGCAGCAGTCGCAAGAATAGAACTTTTATCTAAACTAGGCCAGGTGAGTCGTGCTATCCTACACGTGGGCAATTAATAAAGCTATTTTCCAGCCAGTGTTTGCAAGACCATCGGGGAGTACCCTCGTTAAGAGCGTAGATAATGAAATTATTCCCTGCTTGCTGGTTCATCTTCCATGTAATTCTCTGATATATATTTTTGTGGCCTGGTACTAATACTGTAAGTGTGACGTGACGCTTTGTATGCTCGTTTAGAATATGTTAGGATTTTTCACTAGAAAGTGCTTCAGAAAATAGCTAAGCATGGTTATGTCAGAAACGGATAAGCCACCTTGAAGCTTCGTTAGTTCAGCTTGGAAAACTCCGGTGTATATCGCCACAGAATTGCTGACTGTCCTGAGTCCGGTCATGACTTTCAAAAAGCGTATCTTTTTCGCGCTCATCCTTTAAATCCTCGGGCATAGGATCGTTGCCGATTTTCTTTAAGCAGTCCAAAAAAGGCTCCGCTCTGACTGTGACGTGGACTTCATCTTTAGTCCCTAAACCAGCGGCACGTGCATAGATTCTACTATTGGCCGCTTATGTACCCGGGGAGGGCTTATGCTCTGGGAGGGAGTTTGCTGTGCTAGACGTTGACGGTTCACATGTTAGGTTCTGTAGTCCTTATGAGCTCAGCTTGCGCGTTAAATCTGAATTTCTTGCCGTCCTCAAGGGGTTTGAGCCGTATAGGATTTTTCGTTCAGACTAATTTTAGTGACATGCCTGTCGATTTCTGGCTATCACTCAACAGCTTAATCTAAATATTATTTTTAGGAATTATCCGTTTAGAATCCCCTAACCACTTATAAAAAATTAGTGCTTCACATAGTATACTATATCGTCGTTTAAAGTACAAAACCGCGTATCAACAAAATGCAAAACCGCGTATCAGGATAAGGCTGCGAAAATGAAGCACTTGGCGAAAAGTTTTATTTATTACCCTTTCATTCCAACTAGGCCAATTTGTTAGGTGTTCCTAATGTTATTCATGCCGGTTTGCCAGTTTGACTTACAGGTACTACAAAAATATGTTGCCCAGTCACGTACATTTTGAGTAGCAATGAATTTGCAACTGACTAAAGTAGGTGGAAAGCAGGAGAAGCCGAAGTAATAAATTGATACGAAGCGAGTAGATAACAAAGTTAGGTAGTGAGCAGCTACGTACTCAGCACCTTAAGTTGTAGCTGCTGTGTATAAGATCGGATGAACGATCACATGAAAAAAGCATGTGTGTTAGCATGGGCGCACGATCGAATACGTACGATTTCACTCTATTGCTTTTTGTACTACACAAAGTCATCGCTGTGCGTTAGTCATGGGGAATAGTCATGGAAGTTGTTGCGCTCCGCAGCTGAAAATATTAATAATTTGCACTACCTGGTGGCCTACTGGGTTGCTGTTTATTGCTGCCGCCACCTCTGCTCCACGCGCCTTATGACATTTGATTAATTGCATTTACTAAACTTTATACATACAGTGTGTACATAAATATGTATGTATGTATGCGCAATGAACGATATGAACGCGACAGCAAAATGATTGACGATGCAATGGAAGACGACATGCGTCGTATTCACATTTTTATCCTTGGCTTTTGTAGCTGCGCCTCCTATAAAAATACTACATATAATTTCTTGTAAGTTATTCTGTAGAATTGCGAATGCCCCTATTCTTCTACAATTCTTGAGCGTGCTTCCGTTTGACGTTGTGTTGCCATTTTGCTTTTATCTCTACGTCATCATCATCATCAGCCATCGTCTTTTCTGCATTTAAATGTCGCCTTCTTATTGAAATTTGCCTTGTGGAAATGTAGAGGAAATGCAAATTTATTGTACTGTTACATTTAAGTGGCTTCAATTTTTTATTTCACTCCCAAGTGTTTATTGTGTGTGACGAGAAATTAAGATCTACATTTATAAATATTTATGTACATACAAATGTATATATGAGAGTATATACATATGTATTAGACTCCAGCGCAATTCCATTTAAACGGCCCAACAAGACATCCGATCGCCGCGCAAATACTTTCCATCCCCTACTTTCATCGTTCGGGTCAATTATGAGTAAGCATAAACCAGTTTCAGCAAGCGTACGTAAACTACCGATCAATAGCAACACGCGTAGAGTATTTACTTTGCCTTCCGCAACTACTGCGAGTAAAAGGTATTTGACAGTAGAGTACTCTACTGGTAGTACTTGAGTATTTTCGAAGAAAACATACATTTGTGGCAAGAATGATAGAAGAATTTTCTGGATCGCGCATTTGTGGTATCTGAAAAAAACTAAGGACAGGAATGTAGTGGAGCGATGAAG
>NW_016169970.1:8472-14571 GCF_001687245.7 Rhagoletis zephyria
AAAATAAATTATTTTGGAAAGTAATTCTTCGCCAGATTGAGGTCTCTTTGAATTGTGAGCATTTTTCAGGTAAATATGCTAAAGTAAGTTCCTCACTCTCTTATTCGTACAATGATTCAAATAAGTGATCACGATTTAATTTTTTTTTTTATATATTTTGTTATTTGTCTATAAAAGTATTGTCCAAGCTTTAACCAAGACCATATAAATCAAACTTTATGCAAAATTAAGGAATATTCAACGAATTTTCATCAAAATGTCAAACTTTTTAATGTGAAGCTTAAACACATTTTTGGTTATGCAGTAGGGTGGATCAATAAGAGGATTCTACGTGTAATTCTAGGCAAACTTGCCGAAGAAACCAAGGGTCGAAGAAAATCAATTTGGAGTTTGCCAAATAGCGAAAATACGTTTCGAAGAAAATGTGAAAATATTCACTGCTGCGCCGTCTAGTGGAAGTTTTAAGAAAAAGATAAGTGCAGAAATGGATGTTTCTAGAAAAAAATGTAAGCACTTCTTTACGACACTCAGGCGCGGCGAAATACCTTGTGCCCGGGTGGGTATTTCTGCTGGTGGCAAGAGTATACAGGTATAGCAAATAGGTTGCCGATGTAATTGAGAACAGGTTAACAGGTTTCGTTAAAAATACTTTGGTGCATTGTCGAGCGCAAATAATTTTTCACCCTACGCAAAAAAGAAATGTTTGCTCTGTACTTTGTTCTTTGCGGAGGCATTCTTGTAAGATTAATTGATTCTTGAGGCAGTAGAGTACACCGCTTCTCGTATACACGACATAGCCGAGCCAGCTATTATATCTCCGCCAACGCTCAATAATTCTTCTTCTTCTTATTTGGCACTACAACCGTTTGTCGGTTTGGGCCGAGTCCAAAACACTTCGCCTGTTGCCTATCTCCTTTGTGGATTTGCGCCAGTTGTTCATCCCAAGTGCGGACAGGGCCTTTGTATATGTATGTACTTGATCAGTCTACGGTCTATGGCGTCTATGACTGCCAGACACCTGCTCCAATTTAATTAAAAATAGTTTCATAGAACATTAGTTCCGCTCTGTCGTATATTCTCTGATTATATCGTTAATTTTTATTTTATTTATTTTTGCTATTATGCTGTTGTACCGAAAATTGCAATATTCGCTGCTTGCACATACATACATACATATGTATGGATTCTTCGCGGTAATTGCACTTTGTGGCGCTTCTGTAAATAGTAATTCCATTGAATGCACTTACAAATGCACATTGGGGTGGCTCTTATTTTGCAAAATGCCGAAATTTTCGGTGTCACCTCTAAAAATATGGGAACAAACTAAAAACTACTAAAGAAAAATTTCTTGCGCGAATGAAGAAAAGTTTAGAAAAATGAAAATTTTTGATTTTTTAAATTTGTTAGTTTTAAAAAAATTTTGAGAGCAGACCAGCACAATCATATTTTATTAATCCTAGAATACTAACCTTATTTTTTATTCCTTTCAAATTTTGTCTTTTTAAAACCTTAAAAAATGGGCTTAAACATATTTCACATGTTTTTAAAGTAAAAAATTAAATAATTTAATAATTTTTTTGTTATTAATAAACATAATTCGTATTGAAAAATAACACATATTTTATCATCTTTTTGAACGGGGTCATTTTAAATAATTAAAAAAAAAAGATATTTAAAAGCGACGAACTCAAACAATCCATAAATTATCTAAAAGGTATTCGTATTTACTTTCACACTTAAAAGGAGCATTGTAGTTCATTCTGCACCTGTTTAAAAATACTGATGGTTATTAATTAAATGTTTAGCAGTAACGGTAAAGTTAACTTCGTAGTAGATCGGAACAGTCGGTCTTGCTCTTAATAACAATAAAAAAGAGAGGAGAGACAATATCGTTCCTCCGCATCAATGCAGAATTGGTAATAATGCCTGCAAATGAACGCTGCATATTCTAGTTTCAGGTATAAGGATCTGAAACATTTGAGCTATTTTCTCTTATGAAGCCTAATATGGAATAGAATTTAGATATGATAATGTTAATATGATTTACAAAAGTATAATGCCATACGAAAACAACGCCTAAGTCTTTGATTTCATCAACATTTCGTTACTTAATATAGAAAGGTCCTATCTTACATAGTCGCTGAAATACAAAGAGCCGTTACAAAGTAAAAATCCGAAATTCCCCTTTTGATTGATTATGATGTCTTTAATCGAATTATAAGTCCGCGCATCAGTTTAACCAATCAAAATGTTAAGTCAATTGCGGGTTTTTGCTTTCTATCTAAAAGTAACGATTTTGAAAAACAATATCTGAAACATGTAGGCCGAGTGTTAGCTATTTTCGAGAAAGTGATCTTAAAGCATTTGTTAATATTTAAAGATAGCTTAGAATTGCCGCAACAATTTGCTATATAATTAGTATCGGCTTGAAGTCTATGCGAGTTAGTTATAATTAGGCGAAGTTTAAATTTTTTTTATGTAAAATAACGGTTAGTTGGCAAGCCAGAGATGCGCCAGAGGCAAAGCAAGAGCAGCACATTGTTTAAGCAGAACAGCATTATTATCCAACGAGACTATTTTACCCGAATTTTCCATCTCAAAAGTTTTGTAATAGCGTTTCATTCGCTCTCTGTTCTCGTTCTGGAGATATTCGATTTTTTTTTCACAAAAAAGGTGCATTCTCTACATTTTTTGCCGGTAGTGCTAGCAACTTTATTATTATTTGACCGACTTTTCTAAATACGAAAACTTTAGAATGCTAATAAATTTCATATTTTATGAAGTATACTACTATATGTAAACTTGACAATTTAGGACCGTGCTAACTTATTTATGAGTAACAAAAGTGGAAAACAATTAAAAAAATCATAATATTTAAGACTAAATTCGCTGTGAGCTAACTCTATATCTTTATTGAATCGTCTACAAGTTTTTATTTAATACTTTATAGTATATTTTTGGTATATTCCTAAGAATTTCGACACTCTTTTTCTCTATGCAACTACATATTTAAGTGTCACTCTAATGTAAAACACATGTCTAAATTTAATAGGTACCCTTCAATATAATAGACATACATAATAGCGTGTAGATATATAATTCGTGGATAATTAGCAACTAAATTACAATAGGGGTATTCTTGCAGTAGCCCTTGCGCTTTGCAAAGACGTCCCATAGGATTACCGATTTCTATTATGCATTCCTGCACCGTGTAGGAGCTTTGTAAGACTTGAAGAATACCCCGATTACGTTAATTCATTCTTTTGCTTGTTGCTTCTTCTTTGTTGCCGGCCAACGTTGCTGCAACAAAGAGCGCGACAATAACAGTTCATTACACCATCATCGACAGGCGGCGAATAGCCAGAGCAATAATGCAATAACAGCAACAATATCGGTACCGTTGCAACACCGTAATCATGATTAGATATACATATACATATGTATACAAAGATGCATCCCAGTAGGAAAAGAAACTAGCAGGGACGGTATTCATTATATATTTTATGATTTATATTTTTTCGCTCAGAAATAAGAATTATTATTGATTCCTATTTTTTCGCTCAATGGAAATGATTATGATTTGATTTTTATTTTTTCCGATCACAAATAATGATTGTTTTATGATTTTCATATTTTCGCTCTGAGATAATAATTATTATTGAGTTTTATTTTTCCACTTAAAAATAATGATTACCTGACAATTTTGGGACTTATTTTTTTTTATAATGGTGTCGCTACCTCTGAAAAGGATACAACGGAAATCACGCTGGTATAGCTTTTGAGTTTTTTGAATGATCATTATTCTTAAGTGAAACAAATAAAATTCAATAATAATTATTATCTCCGAGCGAAAATATAAAAATCATAAAATAATCATTATTTGTGATCGAAAAAATAAAAATCACGTAATAATAATTATCTTTGAGCGAAAAATTAAAACTCAATCATTAATTATTAGTTTTAATCTTTATTGGTTAAACTCGAAAAATAAAAATCATTGCAAATTACATTGGGACGTACGAACACAAATACGTCAGTGTATTTAAAATTGTTTTACGACGATTACAATTTGTTGAGTTTTTTCGTTAAAATTGAAAAAAAAATGATTTTCCGTCCCTGGAAACTAGTTTAAATATCGATGTTCAAGTAGTTTTTTTTTTCAATTTACATTGAGAATAATTCTTACTAAGCAACGTAAAGAAATAAAAGTCGAAAATAAAAGTTACGAGCAACGAAAAATGTTCTTTGAGAATAACTCTTAATCATACAACGTAAAAAGAAAAAAGGCGGAAATACAAAATTATGAGCAACGAAAAAAATTTTGTCTTAGGAATAACTCTCACTGAGCGACGTAAAAGCAAAAAGTCGAAAACAAAAGATGTGACCAACGAAAAAATTTTAGTTTTGGGAATAACTCTTATAAAGTAACATAACAATTTTTTTACTGTCCTATGACCAACGTTTTCCACCTCCAAAAGAAATCATAACAGTTATTTAGGGTCTCGGCTTTTATGCAACACAACTAGTTGAAGATCTGACTTTCTTCCTTGAAACGAACTGTTGACATGGCGACGTCTTAGGCATTAGGCAATTATCCCACTCTGCATTTGATTTCAACTACTTTAAAATGCATTTGGCTTCAAGCACTTCAAAGTCAGTATGTTTCTTTTGCAGTTGTCTTTTCAACCAATTTAAAAATACTTGGTATTAAATGCTAAAGTAGTTAATTACCCAAAGTTAGATGATCTTTCAATTAGTATTGAATTATTTGCAAAGATATGTATCAAAAGTGTTAACATTTGGCTATCCTCTGTGAAGCAGCTAAATGATTATACATTAATTTGAAGTTAGTTGCTACATAAGTAGAAATAAATTAATTTGTCTGAGGTAATTGGTTGAGCAATGCCGCTCTGGGATTCGAGTGTATGTACATACCGAGTCCTAACCGCCAAAATAACGTAAGCGAAATTTTTTTAAACATTTCTTTTTTGATGCAGAAATGCATCTAGATGCTCTAGGAATATTTCTGCATCAAAAATAATGTTATTAGGCGCCGCGAAGCAAGCGAGTATTGGCTAGCTTATGTACATATATTGTAACTATCAATATCAATATCTTATAAAGAGAAGTGTAAATTTGTTTTATCTAAACCTAATAAAGTTAGAAGGACGAAAATCGTGAATGTGGTAGATAACATATTAATCATTGACTTATATATTTTTCAAAAATAAATATTGGAAATTTCCAAGGATATTCAAGGACAAAGTTTTAAAAGGATATTTTCAATACTTATTCGTCATGGTGCACCCAAAAATTAATTTTTTTTTATATTCTACAGAATTTTTCCTTTTAATTGATACCCATACTGTTATTCTATAATGCACCGCATCCTTTGAATAATTTGTTTATTCAATCATATTCTAGAAATTTCAAAGTTCTTTAAAAAAAAAATCCTGACGTCAGAGAGAAAAACTAAAAACGCAGTCTTATTATATTTGGCCCCCAGTTTTGTGAATATATTGATTTTTTCGTGTGTAAAATTGACTGTCGCACGGTAATAACACAAATACTAGCTTATGTATGTATGTATATGCACACAAAACCGAATGTTCCTCTTAGGATTTCATTGCAACATGAGAGCATTCACCTGCGTTATTGTTTTCACTTTTGGTGGGTTATTCTACCGCACTTGTAAATGCAGGCTACAGCATCCTTGCTTCTAACTACATACATACATATGTAGTATATATAGATGTACACTGCAGTATGCAGTATTCTGAAAACATATGTGCATCGTTTGTTGCTATCTTGCAAATCCTACGTACACTACTGCGAATTTCGGATTTCTTCACAAAGTCGTATTTCAATCGTATGCATTCAACTTCTTTGTTTATGCGGTCGTTGCAAGGCCAACTCTTTGTTTCGATTGAATTTCACCTGGCGCATACCCGAGTTTCGTTTTGCGCATCCATACTCCTTTCTATTCCATTGTACATACATAGCTCTCAGCCGACAGAGACCTTTTAATCTTTATCCATATCTGCAATATTTTTTTTATCCATAAGTCCTTTATTTACTATACATATATGTATGCATGTA
>NW_016169970.1:14596-16529 GCF_001687245.7 Rhagoletis zephyria
ACCAACCAACTCGTTGTTGATCACTCATTCCTCTTCTAAGTATGTATATCCCGGGCTTAACTTGCTCTCCCTCCAGTCAATCATCATCCATCCGTTGCTGCGCCACCTTTTCGTAAACAACATGAAAATGCAGACATCCCGCACCGTTCATCACCTCAGCCCGCCCGTCTCCTTTCGCTCCCATCAATAATGCGAGTAATGCGCTTGAATAACACGTTTCGTTGCTGCTTTTGAGTTTTGTTTTGAATTGCTGTTTTTATTATTTGTCTGTCTTTTGTTTTGTTTCCCAACATTCACCGATCCAACGTCGGCAGCCTCGGCAGCTGCGTTGCAGAGTATTCGACTTCACCTCACTGTTCAGGTAAAATGGCCACAAATGCCACAATTTCAAACGCAGCCACCACATTCATAGCGAAAGGTATTGTTGCAGATAGGGAATTCAATCTCGCATAAAAATCGCAGTCCCGCAAGCCGGCGGGATCATCGAGGTCATCAAATTTAAACAGTTACATATAATCAAAATTGATATGTAAAAAAACAGTGGATTTAGAAAATCTACGTAATTATTTTTTTAAATTCGACCTTATTTTATTGCAGATATGGGCATATCTCAGGAACTTTTGATTTTGGTGATTATGCATAGTTTCGTAGGTATATGGTCAAAATCACTATATCTGTTGGGTGTTTTTCAGAAGAAAATTTATTATAATTATAATTCAGTGTATTCTGAATTGTAGAGAATTTTAAAGAATTAGTAAAGATCTTTTCTGCCGAATTTTCTAAAATTAAATAAACTGTGCACATTTCGATTATTTTACAAAATTTCGGAAGAAAATCGGGGTAGCAATGAAAATAATGCTGCTGTGTGAAGAATTTTTTCAGAATTTTCTTTATTTTTCGTACAGAAATTTCTTTACTTCACTTCATATACATAATTTTCTTTGAAGATTCGTAAAAAAATTATTACAGAAATGAGATGCTCCTAAAGATTTCGTTAGGATTTCAGGAACTTTGGTTTGCAGGGAATATAACCAGAGTTATGAGTATGTATTCGAAACTTAGCATCTGAAAGGAAACTAAAAAAAAATCTATTTTTCCGTTGGTACACTTATTTATCGATAGGAGGATGGTGTTTTATGCTAGAAACGGATTGTTCTAAACTTGTATAATGTGTTCATATGTAAATCGGTAAGTGTACAAATTTTAAGCTGGTTATCAAGACGAAAGTTTTCCAGCCAGGTGTTTTATATGTTTTTGGGGTCGCTGAGAACGAATCTGAAGTCCGTTTTGCTCCATCATGTCAGGATTTTCTTCTAACCTCAAGACATAGGGCGAACGTTTCCCCCGTCGTAGCTAGTCCTGTCGTTTTTTAGTTTGAATATATGATTTCCACGGAGATAATTTAGATAGGCCTTCTTGAGTGAAACCGTTCCAAAAGGCTTACCTATGATGGGCTGAAAAATGCTTCCCAGCAGAAAGGCTTATCCATTTACAATTTACTTGAGTTCATGAATTTGTATTCTTTAGCATTACAAATAAATTTCAATATACATTTTAAGTTTCAATTACACATATTTGATATACATAAACCTTAAGCAAATGCTTAAGGAGGTATGATCTTTATAAATTAAAGAAGCAACTTTGAATGAACTCCTCCAAAAGGCTTTTCGAAGTACGTCCTATAAAAGCCCTTCTGGAAGGCCTTCTATGATTAGCGAAAGAAGAAGCATTTCAATTTATGCCACTCCATACAAAAAAGAAAGGAGACAAGAATGTAGAGTGGAAGGTCTCTTGACTCTCAGGGAGGCCTTTCGGAAGGGCTTTTAACTCCTGAAATTATCTATTGGATTATAAAATGATGTATATGGAGCCCGTTCACGACTCTCTGTAGTCCCGCAAATCCCGCGGATCCCGCATGTGTAATCCCTCATTT
>NW_016169973.1:0-6432 GCF_001687245.7 Rhagoletis zephyria
TGAAGCCAAGTCCTCCTCCACCTGGTCTTTCCATCTCAGTGGGGGCCTTCTTCTTCCTCTGGTACCACCAGCGCGTTCCGAGGTGAATACTTTCAGAGCTGGAACGTCGGTGTCCATACGAACGACATGACCAACCCAGCGGAGCCGCTGTATTTTAATTCGCTGCACTATGTCCGTGTCGTTGTAAAGCTCATAGAGCTCATCGTTCCATCGTCGGTGGTACTCGCCGTCGCCAACGCGCAAATGCCCGTAAATCTTCCGCCAAATATTTCTNCCAAGCCAGCGGAGCCGCTGTATTTTAATTCGCTGCACTATGTCCGTGTCGTTGTAAAGCTCATAGAGCTCATCGTTCCATCGTCGGTGGTACTCGCCGTCGCCAACGCGCAAATGCCCGTAAATCTTCCGCCAAATATTTCTCTCGAATACTCCGAAGCCGCCTCATCGGATGTTGTCATTGTCCATGCTTCTGCGCCATATACCAGCACGGGAATGATGAGTTACTTATAGAGTGTGGTTTTCGTACGTCGAGAGAGGACTTTACTTCTGAATTGCCTCAGAACAGACTTCGCAGTTTTTAATACCGATGATATCGATGTCATCGCATAAGCCAGCAATTGCACGCTCTTGTGGTAAATTGTTCCTGAGCGGTTCATTTCTGCAGCTCTTATTATCTTCTCCAACATCAGATTAATGAAGTCACATGAAATAGAGTCGCCCTGTCTGAAGCCTCGTTTGGTGGCGAACGGATCGGAGAGGTCTTTCCCAATTCTGACTGAGCTGGTGGTATTGCTCAACGTCATTTTACACAGCCGTATTATTTTGGCGGGGATGCCAAATTCAGACATAGCGGCGTATAGGCAACTCCTTTTATTGCTGTTTAAAGCGGCTTCAAAGTCGACAAATAGGTGGTGAGTGTCGATTCTTTTCTCGCGGGTCTTTTCCAAGATTTGGCATTTTGTGAATACTTGGTCTATGGTGGATTTTCCAGCCTAAATCCACACTGATAAGGTCCAATNCAGTTCATTGACGGTGGGCTTCAGTCTTTCACACAATACGCTCGATAAGACCTTGTAACCTATGCTTAGAAGGCTGATCCCGCGGTAGTTGGCGCGAATGGCGGGGTCACCTTTCTTGTGGATTGGGCAGAGCACACTTAAATTCCAGTCGTCGGGCATGCGTTCATCTGACCATATTCTGCACAAGAGTTGATGCATGCACCTTATCAACTCCTCGCCGCCGTACTTGAATAGCTCAGCTGACAGGCTGTCAGCTCCAGCAGCTTCGTTTTTTCCAGCCGCGTTATTGCTATTCGTACCTCGTCATGGTCAAGCGGAGGAACATCGACTTCGTCATCATCGACTGGGGGTTCCTCTTCCCCACAACTTTCCGTGCTACTACCACTCAGTAGCGCGGAAAAGTGTTCCTTCCATAATTTAAGTACGTTCTGAACATCGGTAACTAGGTCGTCATTGTTGTTCTTACAGGAGTACGCCCTGGTCTTAAAACATTCCGTAAGTCGCCTAACTATTCTTCTTGCCGCCCAGTATTTTAAGCTCTTCGCACTCACGTATTTCGGCCTCTCTCTTCTAATTGCGGCAAATATGTCTCGCTTCCCTATTCAGATCCCTATAGCTGTCCCACATGGCGCTTTGCGCCCGATCGCACCGTGGCCCTGTAGGCGGCATCTTTTTTCTCTGCAGCTTCCTGACACTCCTCATCGTAGCAGTTGTTCTTTCGGGCTCGCTGAAATCCGACTACTTCTTCGGCGGCGGTACTTAATGAGCGGGAAATGTGGTTCCACTGCTCGCATATGTCGGTTTGTTGAAGAGTGCTCTCTGAGAGCAGGTGTGAGAGTCGAGTAGCGAAGGAATTGGCCGTCTGTTGTGATTGCAGCTTTTCGACGTTAAGCTTTCCTTGCATATTAGGGCGCACATTTTTTGCTGCACAGAGCCGGGTGCGTACCTTGGCTGCAATAAGATAGTGGTCCGAGTCGATGTTTTGCCCTCGGAGTGTGGGTACGTCCCAAACACTGGAAGCATGCCTTCGTCAATCACAACATGGTCGATTTGGTTTCTCGTTTTTCGATCCGGAGACAGCCACGTAACTTGATGGATCTTTTTATGCTTGAACCTAGTACTGCCTACTACCATGTTTCGGGCCCCGGCGAAATCGATCAGCCTCAGTCCGTTGTCGGACGTTTCGTCGTGGAGGGCGAATTTTCCGACGGTGGTTACAAAGATCCCTTCCTTGCCCACCCTGGCATTGAAGTCTCCAAGCACGATTTTTATATCTTGGCGGGGGCAGCGCTCGTACGTGCGCTCCAAGCGCTCATAGAAGAGATCCTTGGACACCTGATCCTTCTCTTCCGTCGAGGCATGGGCGCAGATGAGCACTTTCTTAACCCATTTAGTAGAAAAATTCAACCACTGATTCTCAAAATATTAAAATACATACTTAAGTATGTATACCGGCTAATTTGGATTGTTCATTTCCAGAATCACATGAAAAAAAGTTTAAAGTTTTGAGTTTTACCGTCATCCAGGGTCCGTTAAAAAAGAAATTGATCTCAGCTATTTTTATTTTTAGCTTTCGCGAAATATATTTCAAAACTTCAAATCCGAATCACAATTCCACGGAAAATTGGTTAGCATTTTTCAAAAGAATACACTGCTCATTATCGACTTTTCTGACACGTTTTACTTTTGTGACAAACACGGTCAACTGTTACTGTAGCTTGCACTTTAATTTGATGAATAAATTAATTCTTTAACTGCTTTAGATCGCCCTAATTAAATCGTATGACAGGGCAATCATACATAGTTTCATTATAAAAAGTTTTGAGTTTTACCGTCAACCAGGGTCCTTTAATTAAGAAATTGATCCCAGCTATTTTTATTTTTTGCTTTCGCGAAATATATTTGAAAACTACGAATCCGAATCACAATTCCATGGAAAATTGCTTAGTTTTTCAATAGAAAACACTGCTCATTATCGACTTTTCTGCCACGTTCTACTTTTGTGACAAACACGGTCAACTGCAAATACAGCTGGCACTTCAATTTGATGAATAAATTAATTCTTTAACTGCATCAGATCGCCCTAACTAAGTCGTTTGGATAACCTATGGAGCTTGCACTTTAATTTGATATGTAACCCAATTCTGTAGCTACTCCAGATCGCTCTAACTAGCTGCTTCAGATCGCCTTAACTATGTCGTACCACTGAGCAATTATATATAGACTAGTAATAACCCCCCGAAATTCAAGTGAATGCATTAAAATAATACTTGCAGATATTAACAGCCAGTTTCACCAAACTATTTAAGTGGAAATTAACTTTAATTTTCGAATTTTCGGTTTCACCAATCAATTTTAATTTTGATTTAAGTGACCTATGCTCTGCACTTAAATAAAAGTTAAATCAGAATAACCACACTCAGAGGTGTTACACGTTTAATCACCTGATCATTGTGTAACTGCTGCTTACTTGAATACCAGCCCTGCTTTTACAACACAGCTTGCCAAAGCTTTCAAAAGCTCTCAGTACAAATGAAAGCGAAAGCTAGTCCTAGTCTGTTTTACAACCACTTTTTACTCACTTAAATAAATAGTTTATTGAAACTGAAAATAATTAAAATGAGATTTAAATAAAAAATTAAATTAAAGTTAATTTCCACTTAAATAGTTTGGTGAAACTGGCTGTAAGTATTTAAATTTAAGTAAAATATAAAACGTGAATATACTTCCGTATTTAGCTCAAGATTTATTTAAAGGACTTCGTGAAAGACATTGATTAATCTTGTTTGCTAGAGCCCAGTTAACCCAAGATAATTTTTAAGTTATTAAAGGCCCTTCCTCTACTCATTGCTTCGTACAGTGGACCGTGAGAAAACAGTAGTTTTTAAGGTATAGTCCAACCTTTCACAATATCCGTCCAAGAACTTTATTAGTAGTAGTATGTAACGCAATAATCACTTAAAATTGGCGCCGTTTCATGGCGAAAGGCATTTCGTATCACGCTTTTAAACTAACGCTTTACTAACCCTTTCAGTACGAAAATTCAACCACTGATTCTAAAAATATTCAAATACATAAGTATGTAAATATACCGGCTAATTGGGATCGTTAATTTCATAAATAACATCAAAGAATTTGTAAAGTTTTGAGTTTTACCGTCATCCAGGATCATTTAAAATTGTCAGTGATATCCTAGGTGTTTAAAAAAAGTGATCTCAGCTATTTTTATTATTTGTTTTCGCGAAATATATTTCTAAACTATGAATAATACGAATAACAATTTCACGTAAAACTGGTAAATATTTTTCAACAGGTTACACTGCTCACTATCGACTTTCCTGCCACGACACTGCAGCTTGTACTTTAATTTTATATACAGCTTGCACTTTAGTTTGTATACCACTCAATTCTGTAGCTGCACCAGATCGCACTAACTAAGTCGTATGACTGAGCAATTATGTATAGATACGTTGAGAGTGAGTCAGGAAAATGTTTAAACGCTTATAATTTAGCATCTACTTTACCGATTTGAAATCTGACAATTTTTGGATAACCTATGGAGCTTGCACTTTAATTTGATATACAACTCAATTCTGTGGCTACACCAGATCTCCGTTACTAAGTCGTATGACTGAGCAATTATGTATAGATACGTTGAGAGTGAGTCAGGAAAATGTTTAAACGCTTATAATTTAGCATCTACTTTACCGATTTGAAATCTGACAATTTTTGGATAACCTATGGAGCTTGCACTTTAATTTGATATACAACTCAATTCTGTGGCTACACCAGATCTCCGTTACTAAGTCGTATGACTGAGCAATTATATATAGATTACAAAAATCATCTGTTTAAGTGAAATTTATATGTTTTTGTTATTTATGGCCTTATAACAATTACACAGGCCTACAAAATTTAAAAAAAGTTCAGACCCTGGGACTAGCTTATACTTTTCTAAATATTTTTGTTGCGCTGAATCTGAATCCAAAATCGGTTTTTCTCGATTGGCTTAGGTTTTCGAGATATTTGAGCCTAGTCATGCGAAAAATCCGATTTTTTGCTATATCCTTCATGTATTTTCATCAAGAATAGTTCGTTTTTTTACCAAATTGAATAAATAATTTGAAAGTAAAATATTTCCCCTTGACAATGCTGTTTAACTTAACGAGATATCTTGTTTTAAACCTGAGATATTGTCCATTGCAGTTTATGAGTTTTGCGACATTATTTCTTTGCACAAATGCTTGAAAAGATACAACACGAAAATAAACGTTTAGGCGTCTTTACCCTGCAGCAAAATTTAGGGACAGTCTGGCAAAGCGCTAGTTCCGCCCTACAAATTTCAGAACTGTCTCTGAACTACTGCAAAAGGGATGCAGAGCTGGACGGTTGAAACTCATATGTTGCTAGTTGCGCTGTCATCAATATTACTCATCCTGGTCATGCGAAAGCTGACAAAAGATGCAAAAATGTAATACAGTATATTTTGCTTAGCTGCCCATCCTTCTTTGCACGAAAAACTTGTGCACTTAACCGAAAAAAGCACTTAAGCGAATTTTCTTTACTACTTCAATGAGGAAGGTATCCGAATCCCTATGAAACCAATTAATGGAGGAGCACTTACCACGTAGAAATTACCGCAAGCGAAATTTTTACCGAATGGTATCTAATTATCTATATAACTACATTAATTGATAGCTGGCTAAGCGAGGACTGCTTAACCAGTCAGACACCCAAAATTCTGTAAATTCTATAAAGTTAGCATTCCATTGAACTGTATTTGAATTCCTGATCATGTACATATTTGCACTACTATTTGAAATCTACTCATTAGTTGTACTTAGTTATTTGTATGTGTATTAAAATTACATGCTTATTGTACACACGCATTCATACATCATTATATCCATTTATTTGTATAACGTACTTAGCTTAAAATCGCTATTTGAATTATTGAATTATTGCACTTAATATTTTTGAAGTCTAAAACCCCCTAATGTTTAAACCACTTTAAGTAGCGATATAAGTAGTTGGTAACACTGATGCCGATAAGGCAGGCCCCCTTTGACAGCGCACGAAAGGGAATAAGAAGGAATGACATTTGGTTGTCAGAATCAGAATTTGTTCCACACTCGTGCCGCCCAGCCGCAATTCGTGAATTTTTATAAAAAAAAAACCCCAATTTGTATCCCGCGCAATCGGTAGTTTTCCTAGTTGCATAAACTCGTAAAAGTTTTGGAATAAATTGTAATTTTAGAGCGAACATCCGTGTTTTATTTCGAAACATCCACCTGCCGCGTCGAAAACCCAAACGCGCCGTCCGATAATCATCGCCCCTCCGGTTTGTGCATCTGCAAAAAAAGCACAGCAGCCACCGCCAGTTGCGATATTGCCGTCCGCCGCCCGTTCCCCAAAT
>NW_016169973.1:8641-16527 GCF_001687245.7 Rhagoletis zephyria
TGTTAAAAATAATGCCGCTAGTGCTCATTTTAGGGTAGGTATCTTAAATGTGCACTTAAGCATAAAGGCAGCAAAGCAAAATATACTGTATACTATATTTTTTCTAACTAATAACAAACTGTTCTCGTTTATTTAATAGTTTCGTTCCCCAACTTTTCTGGGTTAAAACCTGTAAAACTGTCACAAAGCAAAAGAAGCCAAAGAACCGAGTACAAGAACGCTTTCTGGTAGATTCTTGTAAATTCTTGCAACTTCTTGCGCGTTAGGGAATGCAACTAATATGTAATTCTCTACATAGTTTATGAGGCAGCGGCTAAAATATTTCCAAAAAAGTCGTTATTGGTAACATTAATGTAATTTTTATACATATCTACGTTTAGTTAAGCTACACTTAACAGCAAAGGTCTGCGTACACCATTTCTTTTTTAAATAGTCACAATATATTTAGAGTTAAAATTTGTTTATTATTATTTTATAAAACAAATTATCATGCTTAAAACAAAATCATAAAAACCGTGTTTTAAAACTTTATACAAAACAAAGTTAAATTTAACGATTTTTCATCAAATTGTTTGACCTTTTAATCAGATTAAAAAAAACAAGCAAAAGTGATAAATCTCACTTTGAAATGGGGGTGATATTGTTATGAACGATACCATATATTTATCTGAGCACCCGAAATGTGTAGTTATGTAGTGTTTTTTTTTTAATTTTCAAGGTTTTTCATTTGAAATATTTTTCGTTAAGTTTTTATTTAAGTACTATGTGTCATACTCCATAACTCTGCTGCAAATTTGATAGAACTCTAAAAACTGTCTTCAAATTTTAAACTTTTTAATCAGAGATTTTTTATTATAAATATTTCGAATATTCTGTTTTGTAGCCCATCAAGTTTTACTGTAGTAAAATGTAATCTTGCATCTTAGACGAAAATATTTGAATAGGAGAATATCTTCAAGAGCGTGCGTAAAAAGAGTTATACAAAATCAACGCGATTAATTATACTAAAATTTAATGGGCTATAGAACTGCATACTTATAAACTCTAATTTAAAATATTGAAGTTTTTATAATAGTTTCTAAAATTCTACTAAACTTCCAACAAAGTTAGAAACGTGAACTTATATGTTAATGTTATAACACTTATGAGCCATCCTTATATAAAAAATTTACGAAAAATATTTAACATGAAAACCATTGTGAATATTTAAAATTCTATATGTTCTTATTAGATGCCGGGGATTCTATATATTACATTTCAATACATTAAATACAACTTAACGATGAGTTATCACAAATAAGCATCTTTTAGATTTTAAATTATAAGTATCTCAGAAATACCCATTATACGTAACATATATAAAACATATATTTTTAAGAATAAATTATTTTTAAATATAAATTATTTTTAAGAATAACGGTTTTAGAAAATGAAGGAATAATTGGCANAACCATTGTGAATATTTAAAATTCTATATGTTCTTATTAGATGCCGGGGATTCTATATATTACATTTCAATACATTAAATACAACTTAACGATGAGTTATCACAAATAAGCATCTTTTAGATTTTAAATTATAAGTATCTCAGAAATACCCATTATACGTAACATATATAAAACATATATTTTTAAGAATAAATTATTTTTAAATATAAATTATTTTTAAGAATAACGATTTTAGAAAATGAAGGCATAATTGGCTCTTTATGTTCCTAATTTTAAAGCACAGTTTTCCTTAAAAAGTAAATTAGTGCAAATCAAATAGCCCTTTAAACATAAAATGAAGTACTTTTTATTTACAAAATTGTATGCGTGCATATTTTTTTTCTAGTCCGGAGGTGACCTTTTTTGAACTATCTAGGAACTGTTATATGAACTGCCTCAGAACCATCTTATCCAGAGTAAGCTCAGAACAAGTTCAAAAGTTCTGCTGAGGGCGTTCGAACGAAAAATGACACTGAAGATGGCACAACGCCGAAACCGGTTTGTCTCCAAACCAAATTTGACAAGGGATGACGGAAAATCGTTCCACATTACATCAAAAATAGTTCAATTGTTTATTACTTTGTCTTTAGGTATGTGTCTTTTCTAAGCGTACAACGAAAGTTTTGTGTCACAGAACCAGTGTGAGATTATTGATAAAACTATAGACCGGTTGGGTGAACAGCCAAGACGTTTACCTCTTAAGTGTGACAAAACAAAATCAAGTGATATATTTAGCATAAATGAATATACCAGCATAAAAAATGTACATACTCAAAATGTTTAATACGTCCTCATATTTATACATACCTATGTATATAATTTAAGAGAAGATATTTCGCTGCAAAGCAATGATTATAAATTATTAGTTTACCTTACAAAATTGCGGAGGAATATTACAGAGTATACGGAAAAAAGTATATTTTTTTACATTTTTTATTTTGAATAACGTCTGGTCCGGCTATTTGGTTTACTATACAGGTATGTAGAGCTATGAATTTAAAAAATACATCAGGGTTTAGTTGAGATATTCGCTTTTGACCACTATGTTTTGTACATTTCCCAGTACTGCAAAGCTTTTGACTGCCATTCAACTGGGAGTGACCCAGGTGCGCTGGGTTTGAGTCCCGCCACGTTAAAACCTTGCCCAATGAAAAAAAAACACATGCCTCGGATGATACCCCCTTCTTTTGATGGCGATCACGGCAAACATAGGAAGGACTATGATTTTAGGGTATGCACTTGAAATATCCGAATCCTTAATCGGGATGGTGCCTGGCTGGTTGATGTCCTAGGGAAAATAAAGGCTGATATCACCGCCATCCACGAAATGCGATGGACGGGGCGAGGGAGGTAAGCGTGGAGCCTTGCGACGTCTACTACAGTTGCCACGTAAAGGAGTACAATTCGGTGTTGAATTTGTGGTGGGAGAGAGACCGGCGTTCACTCTAGTGGACGAAAGTCTAGCCACAATCCGCATCAACGCGAGATTCTTCAACATCTAATTCATATGTGCCAATGCCCCGATGGAAGAGAGGGACGAAGCGTCCAAGGCTCTCTTAGCTTAGAGCGTACATATTAGCTGAGGGTGATCGACTTCGCCGGGGCCCGAAACTTGGCAGTATGTATAACTTGGTTCTAGCATAAAAAGATCCTTCAATCAACAGGATGTCTCCACATCGAAAAACGGGAAACCAAATCGAGGATGTTGTGATAGGCGGAAGGCATGCTTCCATGTTTTAGATGTACATACGTACACTGCGAGGGCCAAAAATCGACTCGCACTACTATATTGATGCATCCAATATACGACCCAACCTCGGAGCAGCAAAAAAATGGGCCCCCAACAAGCCAAGGAAAGTTCAACGTCGAAAATCTGCAATCAAAACAGACGGTCAATGGATTCGGCACTCGACCTTCACACCTGCTATGAGAGAGCACTCTTCAACAAACTGACTTGCGTGATCAGTGGAACCACATTTCCCGCTCATTACTGGTACGATAAGGAGTGTGAGAAAATGCTTGAAATGCTGGCAGACAGAAAAAACACCCGAGTTGAGCGACTTACGGAAGGTTTCTAGACTCTTGTAGGAACAACCAGGGCGACCTAGTGACCGATGTCCAGAACGTACTCAGATTATTGAGGGAACAATTTTCGACCCTTTTGAATGGCAGAAGCACTGAAAGAAGTGGAGAAGACGAACCCGAGGTCCCAGTCGATGACAATGGAGTCGATATCCCAGCGCCTAACTATGACGAAAAGTGCCAAAGCTGCTTGAGCTGAAGGCCTGTCAGGCAAGGAGGTAACAAGGTGCATACCCGACGACTGGAATTCAAGTGCGCTCTGCCCAATCCACAAGAAAGGCGACCTCGCCATGCGTGCCAACTATCGTGGGATCAGCCTTTTAAGCATAGGTTGCTAGGTCTTATCGAATGTATTGTCTACCATAGACCAGGTATTCACAATACGCCAAATCTTGGAAAAGACACTCGAGGAAATGATCGGCACTCACCACCTATTTGTCGACCTTAAAGCTGCTTTCGACAGCACTAAAAGGAGTTTCCTATATGCCGCTATGTCTGAATTTGGCATCCCCTCAAAGCTCATACTGCTGTGAAAAATGACGTTGAGCAATACCACCAGTTCTGCTCTGTTGCCGTTCGCCACCAGATTGGGTTTCAGACAGGGCGACTCTCTTTCATGTGACTTCTTTAATCTGATGTTGGAGAAGATGACAAGATCTGCAGAACTGAACCGCTCAGGAACAATTTACTACAAGAGCGTACAATTGCTGGCTTATGCCGATGACATTGACAAGGAAGCAAAGCGAATAAGTCTGGTGGTAAACAAGGACAAGACGAAGAATCTCCTGTCATCAAACAAACAATAAGCACATTCGCGCCTTGGCACTCACGTCACTTTTGACAGTTATAATTTCGAGAAAGTAGAGAATTTCGTTTACTTGGGAACCAGCATTAACACCGATAATAATGTCAGCATGGAAATCCAACGCAGAATCGCTCTTGCCAACAAGTACTTCTTTGGACTGAGTAGGCAATTCAGGAGTGAAGACCTATCTCGACGTACGAAAACCACACTATAAGTCACTCATCATGCCCGTGCTGGTATATGGCGAATTAAAATACAACGGCTCAAGTGGCTTGACCATGTCGTTCGAATGGACAACGACGCCCCACCTCTAAAAGTATCCTGGCTTCACTTGGCATTTCCAATTGGCGTCAGTTGGCCAAAATCGCTTTGGCGGTTACAGCGCCAGATAAGAAGAAGAGAATAGATCTATAACCTTATCAGTCACACAGTGTTATAATCCCGACGAAATCCTTGATGGTGGTACCGGGAGGGGAAGGTACATGACGGTAGGAAGTTTAGTTTGGGTTAAAGTGTCACACTGACGGGGTTAGGCTTTCGATGCTTCCTCCTTGTAAAACAAACATGCTCAGTAAAAACTTAACAATTTAAATCGACGAATAGTTTTATATCAACTTTTGTTAACTTCTGTTTATTTGTTTTTTGTACAACAAATGGTTACAATAATTTTAAGCTATAATAAACAATTTTTTAGTAAGTAAGTTATTGGTCTTGATTTTTTTTTTGTATGGGCCCCCGCTCCCCCTAAATTTCGTTCTGCTACGCCCATGCATGCATACACAATATATAAATGAGGAATAAAAGAGCACTCCCCTTGACCTGATTTCGGATCAATAAGAGAGATTTGTCGGCTTTGCACTCCTTAATTACTCGCTAACAGGCTAACCTAATATTCACGGCTTGCGTTTTGATACGCACGCCTTCGAATTTGTTTTTTTTTTACGTCACCCGAAATTGGCTTGCGTGCGTTTGCATTTGCTTTCATTGAGTGAAACGTCAAATCAAAATGTCGTGCAAAACACAAATTGGAAATTGAGTTAGCTTCATACGCACGGCGTTCAATTTCGGTTGGTATGTGCATGAGAAATGTTTGACAGTAAATTGGTGGCATGCGTGAATATTAGGTTAGCCAGTTAGGAGTCAAATGGGAGATCTCCTGAGCGAGCACCTAAAGAATGCTCCCTGAGGCATGATTTGGGAGCAATAAACGAGATTTGTCAATTTTGTCTCCCGTATTGCTCGCTTAGGAGCGTAGGGAGAGATGTCCTAAGCGAGCAACTAAAGAAAGCTCCCCGAGGCATGATTTGGAAGCAATAAGCGAGATGTGTCGGTTTTGTACTCCGTTACTACTCGCTTACGAACAAAAGGCTATGTTTACTTAGCGAACAATCCAGGAGTATTCTTTTTGATTTATAGGGGAGCAATACACATCTCGTTCAAAAGAAATTTTGCGTTTTTTGAAAAATTTATTATAAAGAAAACAAAAGAAAATATTTTTTATAGAAGCACTAGCAATACCCTGCCATGCTTTGCTGTGGCATATTCCTGTTACGTGGATGATAAATTATTAACGAAACAAAGCACACGTTTCATATTATTTTGATTTTGTAATAAGTAATTGTGTGCCCACAATATTTGTCGTTTTTCCATTTTCTGCATAGATATCGAGGAAATTTGCCGACATGGGAACACGCAACATCTGAGAATCAATCCGCATCTAAATCTAAACCATACTTTTCCAAAGGATGACCTTGAGCGTTATTGCTTGTGATTCCGAATACCAATCAAACTGGGAATTGCAAACTTTTAAATTTAAATGGTATATCTATCGGAATCATGAGAATTCTTCACCTTTGAAAGGCCACACTAGTAAGGGGGGTCGGCTCTTTTGACGGCTAAGCTCCGGACGTGGACTGACGACGATGTGCGGCGAGTGTAGGCTGGTGAGGATTGCGGCGGCACTTTGCTGATGGCCGTTGAGGGGTGCGAGATGTTGTGGTTGGAGGCAGTAAGTCGTAGACAGGCTGGCAAGAGTTTTGGCTGTGGTGGTGGCAACATGTTTCGCTGCTACTGGGGGACGGTGACGCTGATTGCCTTCTGTCGGCAATGTGGTATTTTCGCGGCAGAGGTGTTGTTTTGGCGAGGATGGAGCTGCTATGCTTCCGTGTAGCAGGACGTGGCGCAAGCGCTAATTCGCGGCTGCTTCTTTGCGCATACACAAGAGATGTTCAACGGCGAGAGGGATTAGCTTTGCTCAGGTACACGGAGACGTTTGGTGACTGACCAATAAGTCTATTGGAAATAAAACCCGCACGTTTAAATATGAACGAATTATTGCCAACTATGCATTTCAATATGAAAATTTTTTTAGGTTTAGGGTTAACAATTCTTATCAATTCAATATGAGAAAATATAGAGATTATGAATTTGAATAGCGCAAAACATGTAAATTCAAATTTAACAATTCAAGGCATAAGAATATAAGGTTTAACATTTTTGAATAACTCAAGTTCAGTGTTAACAATTTTGAAATGATTTAACTTTTAGAATTAACAATTCAATGAAGGAAAATATGTTTACAAAGTTTGAATAATTCAATTGTTGAAGAAAATTTGCATTAATTCAGACGGCATCGATTAAAATCCGTGGTTTCTTCTTTTGCCTGCGCCGCTGGAGTTGTGTCAGTCGTCATGCCTACTTCGGGTCGCTGCGGTTGCTTAGGCTGTAACGATGTTCGAGGTGCTGGTTTCGGAACGCCACTGCTGCTGCAAGTATCCATCTGTAAGTAAGCCGTGGAAGTTAGACTATCAGTGGGGAATCTACAAGACAATTGAAGAAACGTGGGATCAGAATATTTTATTCTTATACCGATTTTTAAATGCATTTGAGCTAAGAGAGTCTGTTGTCAAGAAAGTGCTTAAAGGCTTTAATTATTCCGCATTTGGAGAAGTCAGGGAGGCGTCAGCCATTGGCAACGGGCATATTTTGACTATGGGGCGAGTAAGGGTGCCAGATTGGATGCGTACCACGACAACTCGAATATGTCCGTCTTTGCCGGGATGTGACCTTTCGATACGGCCTAAACGCCATTCAATGGGAGGTACAGTATTGTCAACAATAAGAACGCAGTCACCGACTTTCGGTTCTGCCTGGGTATTTTTCCATCTATATCTCTTCTGTAAATCTTTGATATAGTCCTCTTTCCACCTTCCACTAAACTCGTATGTAACACCTTTACTCTCTCCCACCTATTAAGGAGGGACAGACGGCTGTGGTCGACTTCAGGGAGTGCTAAGAGGGGGGCGCCTCGTATAAATTTGAAGGCATACGCCATAACTCTAAGTGCCCGGGGAAACGAGGAGAAGCGATCAACGATATCGTGATCCTCCTCTGTGGCATGTAATGCTTCGACTCGGCGCACTTCTGGAGGGGAGATATTTCGGGTGGCCGGTTTTGGCCAAGATTCGGGTGGGCTTAATAGCCATTCCGGTCCATGCCACCAAAGCGGAGAG
>NW_016169974.1:0-16525 GCF_001687245.7 Rhagoletis zephyria
GTTGTGAATACACTGATAAGTCAGATCGGGGAGGAATATAGCATAGAGCGAAGTAAGTAACNAGCGAAGTAAGTAAACCCCCTTCCAACCTGAACGCGAATGCATTTGAATTCTACTGAATCAATGTGGAGAAGACTAACTTCTTCAGATGGTATTGAAAAGAACTAGAACTAGAACTACAAAAGAACTACTAAGCAGCGCATTAAAATTATCTTAATTTACATCAATTTTAAATTAAGCAATATTTCTTACGTATTTAAAATTAAATATTCTGATGGTTAAGTCGACAGTTTTCATTTTTTATGAGATATAAAACTTCATATCGTCTTAGGTAGTGTCTCTCAAAAATCTAGAGAAAAAGATTGACTTCTTTTACGGAACCCCAACTAGTTTCCTTGTATCAGACTGGAGTACCGGCGGAAGGGGTTGAGTTACTGCGTTACTAGTTGAGGAAGGGAAGGCGGTGGAGGCTTTGAAGACGAGGCCACCACTTCAATGGCCTCGTTATTATTTGAAGCAGATTTCGTTACACGCTCTTTTGAGGCTGAGGATTCTGATGCTGGAGGGCAAAAGAGTAGAACAAATATGCAAAAAACAAAACGAATTCAGTTAACTACAAAGGATACAACAACAATGATAGCAACAAATAACGCGGCAAGAGTATCATCAATGTTGCACACGGAACATTGAGGTTATACACCGACTCCTTCTATTTTTCCAAAAAATTTACATATTTATGGTTGAATGATGGCGCTGGAACCATACAGTTGCGTGTGAACTCCAAAAAAATGGACTTGATCAGATTATTTTAACACATACCAAGCTTAACCTAACATGCCTTAAAAATACCACAAATGCCATCATTATTATACAAGGTTATGTTAAAAGTCGCAAATATGAGCCAATTGTTAGTTGCTTCTGTACGCGCTTTCTAGTAAACACGTTGCGCGCATAGGCGGTGAGTGTGCATGGTTCACAGTTCTAACAAAGTTTTTTTTAGAAATATTTTCTTGAATAAATGCAGTTTTCGAAAATATAAACGAAATGTAAAACACTCATTGAGAACATATTTTTAATGCAACTTTAATATTTATAATGTTTTATATACAAAAAAAAATTCTAAATTATAACAATATTTTTTTAAAGCCCTAATGTCACTACGCTTGCAAAAAAAAAATTTCATCAACTTTCGGCAAATACAAGGCGAATACATATATGGTGGTATCGATTGAACAAATACAACAATTACTTGTATTTTGTTTTTGCTTTAGCGGGCCATTGTGAAATTTCAGCAATTCTTCCCCGAATGAAAAAGGGCGACAGAAAATGCAAACACTCTCACGTTTTCACTCACTCACTAACGAAATTCAAAATTTTGACAATCAAACGCTACTCACAATCAGTGTTGCCAGAACTTTTTGGATGAACCGGCTAAATTGGCAAATAAAACCGGCTAAAAACGGCTAAAATGTTTCAACTAAATTTCACATGTTTTATTTAAATAAATCACGAGTAAAAAGACTATTTCTTGGAGAGAAGTTACAAATTCGAGCCGGAAAAAATTTTGCCAGCAAGAATTTGCAATTAGGAAAAAGATATGATTGTGGCACATGGCTGGATTTTTGTCGACGATAATTTGAATAAACAAGTTCGTTCAATTTAAAAATTTACAAACTGGAACGATTTTAAAATGAAAAATGTAAGTTAATATACTTATACTTAATTAATTTAGTCAATTCCAATGATTTGAAAGGTACTCGGAAAAAAAAATATTTATTACTATTATCATCTGATATTTTGAGTGATAATTCTCGCTGGATTTTCGACGAACAAACCTATTATCTTCCCTACAAGGCCTTTTCAGACTGACCCATTCTCAATACACTGAAATAGAAACCAATACACATAAAAAACGCTGTAAAAATTTGCCTTCAATTTTAAGGCAGTAAAACAACGACCTTAAGTTAATATCAACCGAGGCCATATATTGACAAGGGATGCAAAATCACAGTTACACAAAAGAACTGGTCAGATTTTTCAGAAATGCCTTCAATTCTGATGTAAAATATGATGCTAGAAGACTGCAGATCTCCCATTTAGATGACCGGTCATATGGCCGGAAGATGTCTCGTAGGATTCCCAGCGAGTTTTGCTTTACATAAAAATTTGTGCTCTTTTATTTTCATTTTGACTCACTTCAGTATTGGTTCCTTTAATTCAAGATGGCATTCGGTTTTTGGAATTTGAATAAGTTCTCAGCAAAAACGTTTGTTTAAAAAAATACATATGTGTACATAGTGCTTGAAAATATCAACTTTTCCATTACCTTAAACCTTTAGGAGTGGAGAAAAATTATGTTTTTTAATTTAAGCAGAATTGAATATGCGCTATCTGGGAAAACAATATTTACATGTAATATTTATTCTGTTTGTTGGCACTATATCCAAACAAAAACGCATCTTAAGAGTCTTAACAGTGAAACAATTTCTTATTTTCTAAGTTTGCGAATAAAACTTCTCACTTAAAATTAAGACATTTATAAGAAACATTTTATGAAGAAAATCCCTTCTTAGTTTAAAATAAAAATAAGCTAAATCGGCCCAATTTCATACAATCCTGCCTGACATGAAAATTTTCTCCACGATAAGGCTAGTAGACATTTCTAACAGATTTTGGGTCGCTTAGTCAAAAATGGAAACATATATACATATCTGAAATTTAAGAAAACAAGGCAAATAGCAAAATCGGCTAAAAACGGCTAATTTTTTCAGCAAAGCGGCTAACAAATCGGCTGCCGGCTAAATCGAAATTTCTCCGGCTGTTTGCTATCGCAACCGGCTAAATCTAGCCGGAAAACGGCTAAAATGACAACACTGCTCACAGCTGATGAAACAACACCACCTTATATTCGCCTTGGTCAAATACTTTAAGAGAAAATGATTTTTGAAGAAAAGATTGCTTAAAAATATATTTGCCTATAAAAACTTTAAAAACTAAAATTAAAAAAAAAATTCTCAGAATCCCTCTCAAACCTCTCTACCCACAAATTTTCACGCAAAAATTCGAACTTGACTGAAATCCGAGGTCCAGTTGAGAAATTTTCACCCATATGTGATTATAACATTAAATAAATGGATTACATAAATGGCAATATCTTTTTAGCTTATATTGAACAATTTTTATTGAGCAACAAAAAACGGCCTCAAGCTCAATAAAAATTGTTGAATATAATTGTTATAAGACCATAAAATTACAAAAACAAATAACTTAAGGACGAGCACACCTAAAAGTTAAACATTCTAAAAATATAATTATTAACAAAACCAACAAAACGAACAACCACATGATCAAGTTTAAATAGCACTGGAATATCTGTGCTTGATTGTAGTTGGCTTAACAAATGAAAAAGTGGAAAAAGGAACAAGAATTTACAAGGCGAACTTAGCACGGTGCGTAGGCAACTGGCTGAGTCAGCTGGGGTCGTTGGATCGAATCCCACTGAAAGAAGTCTGATGAAAAAATGTGGTGATTTTGGAAATAACTCTACCATTTTTATCAAATTTATTGTTGCTTTTCCACAATAGTTTTTCATTAAAAAACGGCCTCAAGCTCAATAAAATTTTTTTAATATAATTGTTATAAGGCCTTAAACTAACAAAAACAAATAACTTTTTAGCTTATTTAGAATACTTGTTATGGAGCAATGTGAGATTAGTCTCCTATTACTCCGTGAGGAAGAATTTAGGAGAATAAAAACCCTCTTTTATTACTCGTAAAGGAGGCTTGCGGGATGACTCTTATGGGAGTATTCCCTTATTGCCCGTTCGGGAGGAATGTGAGATATTTTTCTTTGTGCACTCCTTTGTTATCTTTTTGGGAGGTTATTCTAAGAGTACTCCCGTATGGCTCGGTTAGGAAGTTTGTGGGATGATATTTCTGTGTGTGCTCCCTGGTTTCTCGTTTTGGAGGTAAAAGGGATTACTCGCCCTCCTAGGGAATACAAAGTGAGTATACAAAATTACATGCTTTTACACCGAAGCATAGGGAGCAATGGGTAGGGCTGCCAGACGGCCGGTTTTCCCGGACATGTCCCGGTTTTAGACTATTTGTCCCGGTGTCCCGGTCCAACCTTAAAATGTCCCGGGTTTCGTTTATGTGTCCCGGTTTTCGATTTTATTGCACAAATTTTGCATAAAAATGACTACACTAAGAGATAAAACGCGTTGTAATATTAAAAAAAATTTACTGGNAATGCACATTTACATGTCTGGCTGTAGCTGAGTGCACGAAGATGCTTGCCACAATTTGCTAATTTCCAGAGCGTCAGGGTTCAAATCCCATTACAGGCAGCATGGAATTTAAATATTTTTTAACTTAATTATGAAAAAGCATCCGTTAAGTGCAAAGCGCTTTATTTTAATATTGGCGTATTTCAATTGAATAATTCTATACTAAATAATAAAATTTGTATACTTAAATTTATTACGAGTTGGGTTGGTGCTCTTTCATATGCGATTTTTTTTTTAAATTTAGCACGTTTTGCACAAGCAACAGTAAATGATTAATATAAGTATGTACCTAAATACGTTAAAATGACCTGCACTGAGTTTTACAATTATATTAAGCAAAAGCCATAAGTTTTGAAACAAGTTCACAGCAACGAAACAAATGACTGATATTTGAATGTTAACTTGTATTTAATATCTTTTTTCTTTCGTGAGACCTAGATTACTTATAAGTACCGTGCCGTACAAAATTATTGGGTCGGAGACTCTTTCCTCTGATCACAATTTCTAATCAGATCTTTTAGAAAATTTTGAAAATGTAGCTTTTGAGCTAATTAGTAAAGTGTAAGTCTCAAGTTACCAGAAAATTTCGTTAATTTTTTGCAATTATTTATTTTTTGCTGACAGTGTCTTCCACATACAAAAAAAATTTCGAACATAGTTTGTATGGAAGAAACTATCAGTAAAAACAATACCAAAAATCCACTAAATTTGTATGGGCTGCAAAACTTCATTTTCAAAATTTTTATAAAAAAGTCTGAATAGAAAGTTGCGAATTTGTATGAAAATTTATTGCATTTTCCCGAGTTTTGCACAAAGTTTAGAAATTTTATTTTTATGTTTTCTGATGTATTTAGTATAAACTGTATTTTTATAAGGAACAAAAACGTAAATACATTGTGAAAAATTCTCTGTGCTTTAGTTGTGATAAATTATTATTTTTTGCTGGTGTACGTTGTAATGATCTCATGATCTCATGTTTTTATGTTTTTGTTTTTGTTTGTCAAAATAAAATTTTACTACATCCTTTCGTACGTAATTTTTGTCGAAACGAAAGTGTCCTGGTTTGGCAACAGAGATATCTGGCAGCCCTAGCAATGGGGAATATTCATAAACTCACAAGGGACAAAAATCGCCACGGATAGATCGAGGCGAAATTTAGAAATTTTTTTTTAAAGAAACTGGAAATCAGATGATATTTGGGCTCTTAAAATTGATTTCTATGTATGTATGTATATATGTCTGATTGCCAAATCAAGACATACTTGCGTTTTTGGGGTTTTACCATGGTGAATACTTATGTACTCCTGCAATATATATTGGATCCCACGACGCAGGTTAGGTTCCGCGACGTATTTTAGCTTCCACGATGTAATTTGTGTCCCTCGATGAGCAATCCCACAACGCGTGGAATGTTGCTTATTATTTTATTTATTTGCATTCCCACGTTGGGCAGCCGAAAATTTTGCAGACTTATAAAAACTTCCCAATTTATTAAAACCGATTTTAAAAATTTGCTAATAAGTATGCGTATACAAAAGTCGGGAGTTTGAAAATTTGCTGCTGTTCGCTGATGATGCCGAAATAGAACAGGAATAATAAAATGACAGTCGCAAACAGTGTGGCCAGGTGACTGCTATTTTTCGAAGTTAAGTTTCGCATTGCCAATATCAAATATGGCTCCCAAGGACCATGTTCAATATTCACGATATTAGATTGCAATGTTCAGTTGCGTTTATAACACAGGCCGACAAAATTTTTACCCAGAAACCAGACTATACTTTCCCCGAAGGTTTTCGGTGCGCTGAATTCAAATCTGACCCCAGAATAGTCCAATTACGTCAGGTTTTCGAGATGTTCTAACCTAAAAGTATAAAAATCACGGTGTTTGGGCACATTTGGGCTCCTATAACACGATGGAAAAATTTTTTCAGAAAGATCAGCACGTTATCTAAAAGTACTATTCCTCCCCTCCAAAATTCATTTTAAAGCTTTAAAAAATCTTTATTTGTCACCGAGAAGTCGTCTGTTGAATTTAGCACCCTTAATCCGATGCATCTGTATGACGTGCATAGCCGCAGAAAACTAAACTCAGTAAATTCAACAGACGACTTCTCGGTGACAAATAAAGATTTTTTAAAGCTTTGAAATGAATTTTGGAGGGGAGGAGTAGTACTTTTAAATAACGAGATGATCTTTCTGAAAAAAATTGTTTCATCGAGTTACAGGAGCTCAAATGTGCCCAAAAACCGTGATTTTTGCACTTATAGGTTAGAATATCTCTATCTATTTAAATACAAATAAGAAATTTTGAATACTTATCCATGTTCTGTTTCCCTCGTGTGACCACCACGCAAAATAAAGTAATACATATGAAGATACCCCTTTTTACATAACTACTATTTCTTAAATTATTTTGGGGGCAATTCACGTCAAATGTCCCACCGGCCTGAGCAGTGCAAAACAAGCTACTTTTCGACTAGTTGCTAAGCAGACAGAAAATAGGAAAAATAATTCGAAAACTATGATTTCTATAGATTTTTGTACGGGCTATGCGATGGCACTATGCGTTTTCCAAAATTTTTCCATTTTCATGGTGAAAATTCTGAACGAAAATTTATTTGTAATTTTTCTGAATTATGGTCATTTTTAATATTATTTAATATTATTATCTCAATCGAAAGATCAAGTCTTTTTACATATAAATCACTAATAAAAAAGGACTTTTTTACTTTTCCGAGTTATAACGCCTTTTAGAGCGCAGCGCGCTAATCTGCTAACCGTGTGAGTTATAATAATATTGTTGTAACTTTGCAACTACTTGATGTTTAATTCTGAAACTTTCGCAAAAACTTCCCTACATTTTCATTTATTTCAAACTTTATAACACAACTTTTGCATTTGAAAACAAACACCCTCTTAATTCTCATAAAAAAGTTATAAACCTGTAGTTTTATTTGTAGTGAGTATTAAGAAGTGGTGTTAAACTTAAATTCTTTGGAATAGTTTGTAGTTTATTGTGTGAAAATTTCAAATCGATCGATACACAAACGACTGACAATTTGGTTAAAATTATGAAGAATCAGTTCAGCCCAATAATAAAATTTCAAACAACGTTCGATCAGAGAACTTAGGTAGATAGAAAAGGTGCAAACTGAAAGTGGAAACTATTCGCGGACGAAAAATTAACAGNTGTTCTTTGTGAGCAAATAAACGAAAATATGGTAAATCTTCACATAATTTTCATTAATTTGTAATTTTTGTTAAATTTTTTATCTTGTTCTCCTTTTATGAAGATGCAAATACAATTTAAAATAATGATAGTTTGGCATAAAGTTTACACACATACATATGTACATGCATACATAGACTGGCAATCAAAAGTGAGTGCATGGTGTTTTTTGCTTAATATTTGCAATGTTTTTCAATTAATTTTTTTTTTTATTCTCTTTTTTTAAAAATGTGGTTCATGCTTTAATCCAAACTATACAAGTCAAACTTTATACAGAACTTAGAAAAATTCAACGAATTTTCGTCTAAATTTTGATCTTTTTAGTCTGAATTTAAAAAAAAAAATTTTGAGTGCACAGATAGATCGGTTTTTTAATTCTAATGAAGTTTTAAGCGGCTAAAAAATCGCGTTGATATTTAATGATTTTATATTGCTGACGGCTGTTTGCACTTTTGACCATATAAAAGGGAATTTCTTGTAGAATAAAATGCGCATGACCGTTTGCAAACAAAATTAAAAAAAAAATGAACGCTCTATTTTACAAATTTCACTTGTTATACCATAAAACCGCAAAATCCGCCGGGAAACAAAATTCATTAAAAAACAACTCGATTTTTTAGCCGCTTAAAACTTGATTTTATTTCATTAGAATTAAAAAAACCGATCTATCTGTGTACTCAAAATTTTTTTTAAATTCAGACTAAAAAGGTCAAAATTTTGACGAAAATTCGTTGAAGTTCTGTATAAAGTTTGACTTGTATAGTTTGGATTAAAGCATGAACCATATTTTTTTAAAAAAAACATTAAAAAAAAATTTATTGAAAAACATTGCAAATATTAAACAAAAAACACCATGCACTCACTTTTTATTGCCAGTCTATGTACATTATGGTGGTCCAAAAATGCATGTGAAAAAGTAAAGTCGGAATTTTTATGCTCTCACCCCCTAGGATTGTTCTATACCAAAAAAAATATACCCGTAAAGTTTTCCATGTATTTTATATGGGGAAAAAATAACTTTTCGTAGAAATGGTATAGAATAGTTAAAAATCAATATTTTTCAATCGGAAAACTCTGCTAATCTATAGGAGACTCCCAATAATAACACCCAATTGTTTATTTAACCATTTTTTCATTGCAACTATAATTTATAGGTCCGCCAAAACCCACAAAAACCCCGAAAAATGCAATGGGGCGACCAACAAAAAATCGTTAGTATTAAAAAATGGTTAAATAAACAATTGTGTATTATTATTGAAAATCTTCTGAAGAGAACCAGAGTTTTCCGATCGAAAAATATTGATTTTCCAAAATTCTATACCATTTCAACGAAATGTTTTTTCCCATATAAAAGTACATGGAAAACTTTGAGCGCTTTGAACGAGCTCTGAATATTATTTGATTTCAAAATAAAAAAATACTGGTATACTTTTTTTCGATATAGAACAATCTAGGGGTGAGAGCAGTACAATTCCGACTTTACTGTTTTTGGACCACCCTAATGTACATACATACTATAGCTCTTGTTAACAGTCGATTATCCGGTTAACCGATTATTCGAATAGTCGAGTAGCAACTTTTGCATTGACTGAAAATCGAATAGCAAGTATGCGATCGTTTCATCAACTTCGACTAGTCGTGCAATTGATTAACTGTCATTATTCGAATAGTGAAAAATGTTTAAATACAAATGTAGCCAAAGTGAATGTGCCGAAGCAAGCCCGGCAAAAAATTTCAAGCGTAGAAGAAAAAACGAAGATGGCGAAACTATTTCAAACGAGCGCCAAGAGACCATTTCTCGTGCCTGGATTACATGTGTTTATGAAGGTGATGGATGCACTTTTAATTTTGCTATAATTCATGCGGTACCACACCATTTTTGGTACTATAAATATTCAAAGCCTATCAACCGCAAAACTTATGAAATATTGAAAGAAAACAACTATTCGANGGAATTTTTATGCTCTCACCCCCTAGGATTGTTCTATACCAAAAAAAATATACCCGTAAAGTTTTCCATGTATTTTATATGGGGAAAAAATAACTTTTCGTAGAAATGGTATAGAATAGTTAAAAATCAATATTTTTCAATCGGAAAACTCTGCTAATCTATAGGAGACTCCCAATAATAACACCCAATTGTTTATTTAACCATTTTTTCATTGCAACTATAATTTATAGGTCCGCCAAAACCCACAAAAACCCCGAAAAATGCAATGGGGCGACCAACAAAAAATCGTTAGTATTAAAAAATGGTTAAATAAACAATTGTGTATTATTATTGAAAATCTTCTGAAGAGAACCAGAGTTTTCCGATCGAAAAATATTGATTTTCCAAAATTCTATACCATTTCAACGAAATGTTTTTTCCCATATAAAAGTACATGGAAAACTTTGAGCGCTTTGAACGAGCTCTGAATATTATTTGATTTCAAAATAAAAAAATACTGGTATACTTTTTTTCGATATAGAACAATCTAGGGGTGAGAGCAGTACAATTCCGACTTTACTGTTTTTGGACCACCCTAATGTACATACATACATATGTGTGTTTAAAATTACCTACTTNATCTAGGGGTGAGAGCAGTACAATTCCGACTTTACTGTTTTTGGACCACCCTAATGTACATACATACTATAGCTCTTGTTAACAGTCGATTATCCGGTTAACCGATTATTCGAATAGTCGAGTAGCAACTTTTGCATTGACTGAAAATCGAATAGCAAGTATGCGATCGTTTCATCAACTTCGACTAGTCGTGCAATTGATTAACTGTCATTATTCGAATAGTGAAAAATGTTTAAATACAAATGTAGCCAAAGTGAATGTGCCGAAGCAAGCCCGGCAAAAAATTTCAAGCGTAGAAGAAAAAACGAAGATGGCGAAACTATTTCAAACGAGCGCCAAGAGACCATTTCTCGTGCCTGGATTACATGAGTTTATGAAGGTGATGGATGCACTTTTAATTTTGCTATAAGACACGTATTCATCTCCATCGTAATTCATGCGATACCACACCATTTTTGGTACTATAAATATTCAAAGCCTATCAACCGCAAAACTTATGAAATATTGAAAGAAAACAACTATTCGAATAGTCGAATCTGTCAAGTAATCGAATGAAAACAACTAGTCGATTATGAACGGTTAGTCGAAAGTGAACGGTTAATCGATTAAAGGTATTCGATTATTTTTTGAAACAACTTTTTCTTTTCGATTAACCGATTAATCGGTTAGTCGATTAACAAGAGCTCTAATACATACATATGTGTTTAAAATTACCGACTTGTGAAATAATTTTGGTGGTATGAATATATACATACTTGCGCTTTCTAAAAATGGTAATAAAAATTGGATTCGCATAAAATTTTAATTCCAATAACCAATATTTTAGTGAAAACATTTACAATAAAGTTTTCAGTAACTTTTGGCAAATTTGAGCGAAATTATACATGCGTTTTTTACCTACATATCCATTTACATATATTATTTTAAACAAAGCCAATAGTAAACTTTAAAATGGAATATGGATATGACAATTAAAAAAAAACAAAAAAAAAATTATTACTTGGCCCGTCCGGGTTTTGAACCAAGACAAACGGCGAGACGCCAAAGAGTTGCATCACCTCTAGCATATACGCTACAGTACATTATTCAAATTGCAATCTTTAAATCACTACATATATGAAATTCTTCATTCATCCAAAAAGACAAACGCATAAATATGTATGCGTTAATAAATGTAAATATGTGCATACATATGTACGATTGATCTGCTTTCGTCTTCCCCTCGCTGTCCTCCATAGAAAGACAAATTATTAAATTTCTGCGAATTGCCACGACACCATCAATATTAACCCTAGGTTACGAAATATTTAGGTTTTCGCATAAGTTAACATTTAATAAAGCCATACTCGTACATTTTATATGGAGAATAATAATATTTCGTTTAAAATTCTGCATGTAAACATGTTCTCGACGATACGTGTAACTTTCATGAAAATTAACTAAAAAATTCATGTTATATTAACGGCTGGAATGAAAAAACTATGTCCGCTAAATTGGGTTAAAATCAAATTTGAGTTGACATATTTACACGCATACATGCAGACATACATACGGACATATACAGTGGACTAGCACTAGCTTGGACATAGCATATCTTGTATTTTGATGTGGTTGAATCTTTTATGGTACTGAAGATTTGCTTACAGGTGAAAAAAATTAAAAATCATCCGTGGATATATGTAAATATATTTTTATAAACGCTTTGACGTTTAGAAATTTTTAATATTCAAAAATTAATNCTTCGACTAGTCGTGCAATTGATTAACTGTCATTATTCGAATAGTGAAAAATGTTTAAATACAAATGTAGCCAAAGTGAATGTGCCGAAGCAAGCCCGGCAAAAAATTTCAAGCGTAGAAGAAAAAACGAAGATGGCGAAACTATTTCAAACGAGCGCCAAGAGACCATTTCTCGTGCCTGGATTACATGTGTTTATGAAGGTGATGGATGCACTTTTAATTTTGCTATAATTCATGCGGTACCACACCATTTTTGGTACTATAAATATTCAAAGCCTATCAACCGCAAAACTTATGAAATATTGAAAGAAAACAACTATTCGAATAGTCGAATCTGTCAAGTAATCGAATGAAAACAACTAGTCGGTTATGAACGGTTAGTCGAAAGTGAGCGGTTAATCGATTAAAGGTATTCGATTATTTTTTGAAACAACTTTTTCTTTTCGATTAACCGATTAATCGGTTAGTCGATTAACAAGAGCTCTAATACATACATATGTGTTTAAAATTACCGACTTGTGAAATAATTTTGGTGGTATGAATATATACATACTTGCGCTTTCTAAAAATGGTAATAAAAATTGGATTCGCATAAAATTTTAATTCCAATAACCAATATTTTAGTGAAAACATTTACAATAAAGTTTTCAGTAACTTTTGGCAAATTTGAGCGAAATTATACATGCGTTTTTTACCTACATATCCATTTACATATATTATTTTAAACAAAGCCAATAGTAAACTTTAAAATGGAATATGGATATGACAATTAAAAAAAAACAAAAAAAAAATTATTACTTGGCCCGTCCGGGTTTTGAACCAAGACAAACGGCGAGACGCCAAAGAGTTGCATCACCTCTAGCATATACGCTACAGTACATTATTCAAATTGCAATCTTTAAATCACTACATATATGAAATTCTTCATTCATCCAAAAAGACAAACGCATAAATATGTATGCGTTAATAAATGTAAATATGTGCATACATATGTACGATTGATCTGCTTTCGTCTTCCCCTCGCTGTCCTCCATAGAAAGACAAATTATTAAATTTCTGCGAATTGCCACGACACCATCAATATTAACCCTAGGTTACGAAATATTTAGGTTTTCGCATAAGTTAACATTTAATAAAGCCATACTCGTACATTTTATATGGAGAATAATAATATTTCGTTTAAAATTCTGCATGTAAACATGTTCTCGACGATACGTGTAACTTTCATGAAAATTAACTAAAAAATTCATGTTATATTAACGGCTGGAATGAAAAAACTATGTCCGCTAAATTGGGTTAAAATCAAATTTGAGTTGACATATTTACACGCATACATGCAGACATACATACGGACATATACAGTGGACTAGCACTAGCTTGGACATAGCATATCTTGTATTTTGATGTGGTTGAATCTTTTATGGTACTGAAGATTTGCTTACAGGTGAAAAAAATTAAAAATCATCCGTGGATATATGTAAATATATTTTTATAAACGCTTTGAAGTTTAGAAATTTTTAATATTCAAAAATTAATAGAATAATCTTTTTGCAATTGTACAAATGGTCAGAGAACTTAGATAGATAGAGAAGGTGCAAATTTTTGGAACGTAAAATTGTTTGGCTGAAAAATAAATCCATGGAATATCACCACATCGCGATTAACATTTACACAAGAGTTAACAGCAAAAAGAGGTAAATATTCTGTTATGATAAAGTTATGTTATGTTGCAAGTGCCTGGCTGTGTTGCTAGATTGCTGGTGAATGCAGAAACATATTCATGTATATGTTTTTATAAAATTAAATAAATTAAAAGTTAAATTATATGAATTGTACTTTTATATCAGTTAGCATTTCGGATCTTCATATATGCATGACCATTTGTTAAATATAATTTATTGAGTAGTTAATATTGCTTTAACGACATAAAAAACTCAAAAAGCATGTGTTAAAGTTCGCTTCTTGTACGAGTATATAGTATATGTATAGATAAATATATATAATATTTGTATATAGTAGGTAGTAAAAATGCATGTTAGTTGAAATAATTTTAAAATTGGTAAAGAATTCATATTAATAGTTTTGATTAATTACAAAAATATGTGAATTGTTTATATTGTATTAGGTTATATGAAAATTCTTGTTCGAAGAAACANAAAGTTCGCTTCTTGTACGAGTATATAGTATATGTATAGATAAATATATATAATATTTGTATATAGTAGGTAGTAAAAATGCATGTTAGTTGAAATAATTTTAAAATTGGTAAAGAATTCATATTAATAGTTTTGATTAATTAAAAAAAATATGAAAATTGTTTATATTGTATTAGGTTATATGAAAATTCTTGTTCGAAGAAACATACACACATATGTATGTGTACTATGCTCTCACTGCAAACCTTATGAAAATTATGTACACATTAGAGGTATACGCCGCCGAGCGACGCCGCCGCCGCGTTCGGCGCCTAAGTAATTTTGTACAAAATTTTCATGAAGTATGCACATTGAAATAAGTACATTGTTTAAAGGAACTAAATACTATTCGTATAAAAACACTATTTTACGAAAAGAAATTTACTTTTTTTTTAAAGGAGGTTTTTTTGCATAATACGGGGCACTGAACATTTCCAAAAAAGCGTAACTCAGTAAAAACATAGGTAACAAGTTTTTCGATAGAAAGCGTTTATTACAGTTAAATTAGGGTCGAATACTGGTAATCTGACGATTTTTTCCGCAGTAGACAAATTTTTTCCATATTACTTTTTTTATATACTACAACAGCAAGAAAGTTACAACACAAGAAAAACTTTAACGCCAATATCTCAGAAATCAGTTTTAACAGAAGCGCCCTTATTGCACCTAACTCCTCAATTATTGGAGATAAAGGAAAGACAAGTTGATTTTCCTGTGTATTTTTTTTAATATTTTAAAGACACTTTTATTAAAAAGCAAACACTTTTTTTTGGTAATTTTTACATTAGTAAGTTATTTTATTCTGGAGTCCCGCAGACGAATGCAGGCTGTGTGAAAATTACGTTAGCATTCCTAAGTGGTGGTCAAATCCCAGGAAGGTTTTGCTCCCGCGCATCGCAATGTCTTCTACACTGGGTTAAAGTTCCCCGTTTTGGTAAAATTATTATTATTTTTCTCTATGTTCGGTTCTCCTTAGAAAAATTAAGCTCTTAATATTTTAGTGGAAATTTTAACCATCTATAAGCCATTTTTTAAACAGTGAGTCAGTGAGCCCGTTCTGGTGGGAGTTGATGGGTTAAAAATTTGGAAAAAAGTAGACCAAACCCTGTTCTCAATATAAAACCCCCAAAAAATCGTAACAACTCCGTAGTTTAACATAACGGTTGATAAGAGTATTGCAATAACTTAACTTTCTAATTTTTTTTATTTCTTTAAATTTAAATAGTACATACGGATTTGTAGAGAATATAGAGATATATGTATATATCAAGTAGAAAGTAATGTAATTTAAATTTAAAACTGCTTCAATAAATGAATTAAATACAATTACAATCTGAATTGGCATGGCGAATGCCTAACGCTGACGAGATGACATGATAAGATTAGTAGCCTCGTGGNTATATACTACAACAGCAAGAAAGTTACAACACAAGAAAAACTTTAACGCCAATATCTCAGAAATCAGTTTTAACAGAAGCGCCCTTATTGCACCTAACTCCTCAATTATTGGAGATAAAGGAAAGACAAGTTGATTTTCCTGTGTATTTTTTTTAATATTTTAAAGACACTTTTATTAAAAAGCAAACACTTTTTTTTGGTAATTTTTACATTAGTAAGTTATTTTATTCTGGAGTCCCGCAGACGAATGCAGGCTGTGTGAAAATTACGTTAGCATTCCTAAGTGGTGGTCAAATCCCAGGAAGGTTTTGCTCCCGCGCATCGCAATGTCTTCTACACTGGGTTAAAGTTCCCCGTTTTGGTAAAATTATTATTATTTTTCTCTATGTTCGGTTCTCCTTAGAAAAATTAGGCTCTTAATATTTTAGTGGAAATTTTAACCATCTATAAGCCATTTTTTAAACAGTGAGTCAGTGAGCCCGTTCTGGTGGGAGTTGATGGGTTAAAAATTTGGAAAAAAGTAGACCAAACCCTGTTCTCAATATAAAACCCCCAAAAAATCGTAACAACTCCGTAGTTTAACATAACGGTTGATAAGAGTATTGCAATAACTTAACTTTCTAATTTTTTTTATTTCTTTAAATTTAAATAGTACATACGGATTTGTAGAGAATATAGAGATATATGTATATATCAAGTAGAAAGTAATGTAATTTAAATTTAAAACTGCTTCAATAAATGAATTAAATACAATTACAATCTGAATTGGCATGGCGAATGCCTAACGCTGACGAGATGACATGATAAGATTAGTAGCCTCGTGGCTCTTTGGATTCTACCTTATGGAAAGGAGCGCCGGCGTTTCCTGACGCGCCGATTCGTTTTAAAGTTAACCACGCCGCCGCCGCAAAGCCTGTCGGCGTAAACCTCTAGTACACATGCAATTGGCAAACTCTTTGGTGATTTGTCGTCGGCATTTCAAAGGGACTTTTGGTCGAAAAAACCTATTTTTTTTTTCTTATGGTAGCTGCTATGCTATTTAAATATAATGCAACACACCACAATTTTCTAGCTGCTTTAGTTTTTTCACAATTTCACTTTAAACA